>NW_012118465.1:810673-811024 GCF_000951035.1 Colobus angolensis palliatus | reverse complement strand
AGACCCAAATAACTAATTAGAAAAATCAAAGATGTGAAACTACTTTACCCTATCCATAGGGGTTATACTTGAAATAAGATGAACAACATTGGAATCCCTAAGGAGAAAAGTCCTAAAAGTTTCAATATCAAGAATCCTGCACCTACTGCTACTTACCTAGCCTTTTGCTTGATTTCTGGCTGATAAAGTTGCACAACTCTTGAACACTTAAAAACTTGAAAATTTGTCACTTGAAAACTACTTGAACCAAATTATAAAATCTCACCTGATATATAAGATGCAGTTGTTACAATTATTTTAAACTTCAATTTAGTGTTCACTAGCCTTTTTATGTAAAGACTTACACTTTAT
>NW_012118465.1:809205-810258 GCF_000951035.1 Colobus angolensis palliatus | reverse complement strand
ACCCCGTAGGTTCTTGAAAAATTCAAGGATCAGGCTACAGTAGATGGTCCCCAATAAACAGCACAAGGTTTTTTGATAAGCTGGACATTTTGAGACCCAAATAACTAATTAGAAAAATCAAAGATGTGAAACTACTTTATCCTATCCATAGGGGTTATACTTGAAATAACATGAACAACATTGGAAGCCCTAAGGAGAAAAGTCCTAAAAGTTTCAATATCAAGAATCCTGCACCTACTGCTACTTACCTAGCCTTTTGCTTGATTTCTGGCTGATGAAGTTGCACAACTCTTGAACACTTAAAAACTTGAAAATTTGTCACTTGAAAACTACTTGAACCAAATGATGAAATCTCACCTGATATATAAGATGCAGTTGTTACAATTATTTTAAACTTCAATTTAGTGTTCACTAGCCTTTTTATGTAAAGACTTACACTTTATTCTGAGTCTCTATCGCGTAATCTTCCGCAGTCTTTCCATATGCATCTCGAGAAAACACATCAATATTGTGCTGCTGCAGAAGAAGAACGACTATATCTTTTTCTCCAAGAGTAACAGCAAGTATGAGGGCTGATCTAAAATAACAAAGAGGTAATTAAAAACTTTAATGACATTTTAAAAGCTAAGTTTAAATACTTTATCAACTTAATATGTTGCCTGTCCATGCAGAATTAACCCAATTACATGTACTAAGAAACAAGCATCTTGGGTGCTCAAGGGTTTATCTTTGTAAATTATCACAAAGGGTAAAAGCAAGGAACAAGTAGGAAGCCTCTTGTCCCACTGTGGTATGACATAAAGTTGCTAACTTAAAGTCCTTTGATGGGCAAGAAACTATGCTCAGGTCACCTATCTACAGTAGGCAAATTTAAGTGAAAAATGATTCATTTCTTCCCTAGTCTGATATTATATATTATAATGCAAAATCAGCTAAGGGGTCAGATAAGAGCTATCTACAGGCTTAATACAATAATATTAATAGAAATGCTAATAGTAGTTGTAACTTCAGTTAATGATGCTGATAAGCATGTGCTAGGTATTTAATTAAACA
>NW_012118465.1:803752-804831 GCF_000951035.1 Colobus angolensis palliatus | reverse complement strand
CCTCACCACAAGAACTCTGGTCATCGCCAAAGCTCACTTCAAACATTTACCAGTTCCAAGAATCTTTGCTTCTCTCACAGCATTTAGCATGGCACATGTCAAGGATTTCATTGTTTCCCACCTGAGCCAGGAGCTTCTTGAGGGCAGGAGCTCTATTTTTTTCTCTATGTCCTCAAACTCTAAGACATAGTAATAAATGTTTCGGGTATTTTTATTGATGTTCTAAATTATTACCTATAGAGCAGTGTTTCTTAAACTATTAATATATTCCAAAGGATATTTACTTTACGAGAAGTTGCACATTATACCCCAAAAGAAAGACTCCATGATCACCCATGTTTGAAAAATGTTACAAAACTGTACATTACGTGTCTAGTATTTGAGAAATCTTTTGAACTTCACCTAATCCCTATTTGTAAATACTTTTTGTGGAGGATTTTCATCTGTGAGATGTGAGTTTCAGGGATACGGTTGTGAGAGCTCACCAGTAAAGGTGGAGGTTTCCTCTGGGTGACACACACTTGCCTGATTCCCTTCTATCGATGGTGTCAGAATCTCGGATGACAATGTCAGGTCCTCCTGATCCATTTAGAACAGGAGCACCTGACATTGTCATCTGAGAATCTGACACGACTGACAGTTCATTTGAAGCCTATCTCTTTTCAATTCGGAGAGCTGGGCTCTGAATTAATAGAGATAGGATTCAAATGAACTTTCACTGCTTGTTATTAAATAGTCCATGGGTTTTTTCTAGCAATATTTTTATCTTAGCTGTCAGAAAGCTCTGTATGAAATATTATTCTCCGTATAAGGAGTAAGGAAAGGATCCAGTTTCAGCTTTCTACTTATGGCTAGCCAATTTTCCCAGCACCATCTTTTCAATTCGGAGAGCTGGGCTCTGAATTAATAGAGATAGGATTCAAATGAACTTTCACTGCTTGTTATTGAAGAGTCCATGGGTTTTTTCTAGCAATATTTTTATCTTAGCTGTCAGAAAGCTCTGTATGAAATAGTATTCTCGATTACAACCTTAGGACCCTAGTGCAAATATTTATGTAATTATAATCTTAGGACCCTGG
>NW_012118465.1:801180-802340 GCF_000951035.1 Colobus angolensis palliatus | reverse complement strand
TGCTCTCCTTTTCTTCATTTCTCGCTCTTAAGCCTTTCCACAGAGGGATCACTTTCAAATGAAATCACCTTCACATACAACACTTGTCAACAGCAGCAAGAAGTACATTTATTGTGAAATGCTTTAATTGTCTTTGAAATTTAAAATAAAGTCTATTTAGAAGGGAAAATTTTACTTTCTTGTGTCACTTCACACTGATTAGAAAAAAAGTAATTTAGTGGAAAAACACTTAACTATTCCCTTTTCCAAACTCAGTGGTCATGAATTATAAATTTATTGTAATTCATTTGTTTTTATAATTATGTACCATAAGTGCATGAAGAAAAGTTGTACTCTATAATGCTTCTTTAAAAGTTCCAATATTTAAAGTAAAATCTTAGACAGTTAAGGCATTTCAAAATATTTTCATTCAAGGAATGTTTGAGCTTCCAAATATGAAAAATTGACCCTTACATGTGTCATTGTTAAAATAAATGCATTTCAGATAGTTTGAAAATAACATTGGTTGATCTATACCTTGCTGCATTCTTCAATATCTGCACCAAAAGAAAGAAGTTTTTCTATCATGGATGTATCTTCATTATACACAGCATAGTGTACAGCAGTCCTTCCATATAAATCCATAATATTTGGATTGGCACCATTTTTCAGCAGAATAGTTGCACAAACCTCCTGCCTCAGTTGTACCGCCTGTCAGTATTAGACCGAGAAACATGCAAATACTGAAAAATCAAAGTAAACCCTCCATACTATTTACTAACTAGTTATATAGTGATATTCCAATGAGATAAGTTTTTATTCTATGTACGTAAACCAAATCCATCTTATGCTCAAAGAGTCTGCTACTCTATACCTTGATCAGAGGTGTTCTCCATTCACGGTCGCAGAGGTTAAGCTCACAACTTCTGGACACCAGGAGAGATACCATGTCCGTTTGGCCAATGGCACAGGCCAAATGTAGGGCAGTCCTGTGAGAGTGAGAGGACTTTTTAAAACATGTAACTGTAAGCATTAATTAGCGTGTTATTTCTCTGTCTTCAAAACAAATATTTAATTTTCTTGTGAAGAAAGTACAATCTTTGTTAGCGCTCATTACTCATCACATTAATGAAAGAGCAGGCTATTTAACAGAAAAAGCTTGGCTTTTGGATTCAGTTTAA
>NW_012118465.1:800784-801079 GCF_000951035.1 Colobus angolensis palliatus | reverse complement strand
GGCTAAAAGTTCACAGAAGATACCAATAAACAAAAAAATAAAAATAAGGCCAGGCACAGTGGCTCACACCTGTAATCCCAGCACTTTGGGAGGCCGAGGTGGAGGGGGTCACCTGAGGTCAGGAGTTTGAGACCAGCCTGGCCAACATGGTGAAACCATGTCTCTACTAAAATATACAAAAATTAGCCAGGCATGGTGGTGCGCACCTGTAATCCAAGCTACTCAGGAGGCTGAGGTGTGAGAAACACTTGAACCTGGGAGGTAGAGGTTGCAGTGAGCTGAGATCGTGCCACTG
>NW_012118465.1:797828-799149 GCF_000951035.1 Colobus angolensis palliatus | reverse complement strand
AGGAACACTAAATATTTTTTCCTATGTGCATAGGTTGCTGGAATATCTGAAGAAAAAGTGCTTTGCTCTACTTTAAATGAGAGTTCTTGTGGATTTGAAGAATTCGCTGTAAAATGAAAATCACTTTTTTATCTAATATGTATACATACATACTGTCTTTTGTTAATTTTTTCTTATAAACAGGAGGTTTTAATTTTTTATTTTGCTAAATTGACCTTCAGAATGTGTGCTTGTGATATTTACAGGAATATAAACATGTGTCAATATAAGTAGGCATTTGTGTTTTTTCTGTTATCTTTCTTATTTTGTGCATTTAAAATTTTTAATCTACTTTCCATAACGAACTTATTTCTGTGACATAAAAATCTAGCCAGTTTTCTCCAAATAGTTAGCAGGCACTTCACTTATGAGTAGTTCATCTTTTCCTACTAATATGAAATGTCACCATTATCGAATTCTATTAGGTTGGTGCAAAAGCAATTGCGATTTTGCCATTACTTTTAATTGCGGCAAAAACCGCAATTGCTTTTGCACCGACCTAATAAATTCTTACACATATTGGGGTGTTCCTGGATTTTCTAACCTGTTCCATTCACTGATTTGTTGTTTCAGCTGTTAGTAAATAACTTGTAGAAATTAAGCACATTTTCATATCTAGAAAGGCAAGTCTTTCTGACTCCATTTAAAAAGTTTTCTTAATGCCATCACAATAGTAAAAGACAGCACGAGTAATTTTAACACTCTGATAACTTTATTTGGATTATGTAAAATTTACAAACACAGAAAGAGCTCAGAACTTTAGAAAAACGTGTCTTTCTGTTCAAGAACACAGACCACCTTCCCACTTCAAAGTTTCCCTCTAAGGTCCCTCAGTGAAAACCATATTGACATGGGTATCCATTGATACAAAATAAATACTGGATTTTATCCAAAGAATTTTTAGCCTGGAAGTTGATATATTATGGAAATGATTTCTCTCACTATGCACCTTCCATAATGTATGTAACACTATGCTTTAAAATGTGTACATTAAGAATAAAACGCTCTACATGCTGAATTTTATTAGTGAAATCACTTTAAAATGATTTATAAAGAAGCAGCATGGTGAGTGATTGGAAATCAGCTGAAGTTTTGTTTTTGTTTTGCTGCTCATGAAAATGGCCTGGGTGCTCGCCCCCGCCAAGGTTTCCACATCCCAGATGCGGCTGAGCCTGCCAGGGAAGAAAGTCCAGCCTCTTTGGTGACAGGACTCTCCCCCCTCACCTCTGCCCTCCTTTCCCCCATCCCATTCACCCCCACACCTCACCCCCACCTCCAGTCC
>NW_012118465.1:792114-792414 GCF_000951035.1 Colobus angolensis palliatus | reverse complement strand
CACTAGGAGTCCAGGGGCCACAGAAACGGGTACTGCGTGGCCAACCAGAAGGGACTCAGCAGCCAGTTCAGCTTTCCTGCCTCTGCAGGGCCTAGCTGACTGTGGTGGCAGTGTCTGGCAGCAGTGTCTGGTGCCAGAGTCTGCGGTTAGAGTCCTGGCTGGGGAAGGGGTGGGCAGATGGGGGCTGCCTGGCCACTGAAGCCCAAGGGAGACATGCAGGTGGAAGCTGTACTACAGGCACAAGAGCAGGCTAGCAGGGCTCCCCTGGGATGGCCAACCTGGTTTAAGAGTCCACTCCTA
>NW_012118465.1:783765-785034 GCF_000951035.1 Colobus angolensis palliatus | reverse complement strand
ACCCAAATATTCATCAATGATAGACTGGGTAAAGAAAATGTGGCACATATACACCATGAAATACTATGCAGCCATAAAAAGGATGAGTTCCTATCCTTTGCAGGGACATGAATAAAGCTGGAAACCATTCTTAGCAAACTAACATAAGAACAGAAAACCAAACACTGCATGTTCTCACTCATAAATGGGAGTTGAACAATGAGAACATATGGACACAGGGAGGGGAACATCACACACTGGGGCTTGTCGGAGGGGTCGGGGGCTAGAGGAGGGATAGGATTAGTAGAAATATCTAATGTAGATGGCGGGTTGATGGGTGCAGCAAACCACCATGGCACGTGTATACCCATGTAACAAACCTGCACGTTCTGCACATATATCCCAGAACTTAATTTAAAAAAGTTTTTAAAAAAGAAGACATAAGAATTCTAAGTGGGTACATACTTAACATCTGAAATTTAACATATATGAAATAAAAATGGTTAGAACTGAAAAGAGAAACCCACAAACTCACAATTGTAGTTGGGGCCTCCATTATAGTTGGAGAGTTTAACACCTCTCTCTCAATAATATGGGACAAGAACACGAAATTAGTAAGGGTGTGAGAGAACTGTATAACTATTAACAAACTAGATTAGATTGATAGTCACATAGCACTTCACCTCAAAATAGTAAAATATACACTCTCTTAAGTACATATGGATTAGTCACCACGATAGCCGGTCCTGGGTCAGAAAAAAACCTAGATACATTTTAAAGAATTGGAATCATACAATATATGGTCCTTGATTACATGGAATTAAGTTACAAATCAGTAATAGGAAAATAAATGGAAAAATACTTAAATACTTGGAAATTTAAAAACTACTTTTGTTTTTTGTTTGTTTGTTTGTTTTGAGACAGAGTCTTGCTCTGTCGCCCAGGCTGAAGTGCGGTGGCGCAATCTCAGCTCACTGCAAGCTCCGCCTCCTGGGTTCATGCCATTCTCCCACCTCAGTCCCCGAAGTAGCTGGGACTACAGGCACCTGCCACCATGCCTGGCTACTTTTTATGTATTTTTAGTAGAGACAGGGTTTTACCGTGTTAGCCAGGATGGTCTTGATCTCCTGACCTCATGATCCTCCTGCCTCAGTCTCCCAGAGTGCTGGGATTACAGGCATGAGCCACCATGCCCGGCCCTTTCTCCCTATTAAAAGCCAGCATTCCCACAGTTGTGAAAAGCTGAGGTCACTCCCTCACAGGGCAACAGGGATACCTTTATTAATATCC
>NW_012118465.1:774814-777043 GCF_000951035.1 Colobus angolensis palliatus | reverse complement strand
TGTGAAGGTGGTTAATGGAACACAACATTCTAAGGAGCAAATGCACAGGCAGCCTACAAACAAGCTGCTCAGCACATATAATCAGGAGAATGCAAAATAGAGGTGCAGGAAACTGGGGGAGCTTGCTCAATCAAAAGTCATAGGTTCCACAATGTATTAGTCTGTTTTCATAGAGTCATGCTGGAGACTGGGCAACTTATGAAGAAAAAGAGTTTTAATGGTACAGTTCCACGTGACTGGAGAGGCCTCACAATCATGGCGGAAGGCAAAAGGCACGTCTTCCTCATGATGGCAGACAAGACCGAGGTGAGAACCAAGCAAAAGGGGTTTCCTCTTATAAAACCATAAGGTCTCATGAGACCTATTCACTAACGAGAGCAGTATGGGGGAAACTGCCCATGGTTCAGATATCTCCCACTGGGTCCCCCCCGCAATACGTGGGAATCATTAGGGCTACAATTCAAGGTGAGATTTGGGTGGGGACACAGCCAAACCTCATCACCCAGTTCCCAGACCTGAGTCAGTTTTCACAGCTGACCTGATGATCAAAGAAAGAGGTGGCTGTGTCCTCAGGAGAGAGGACCATGTGTCCTGTAGTGATTCCTCCAATCCTTCTCCAAATGGAACCAGAGCCATACACTGTACATTGGAGAAGGGAAATTCCCTGCCCAGACATTTTGAGCACTACTGGATAGAGGATCTGAGTTGGCATTGATACCCATAGAAAAAAAGCACCATTATGGTCCCCATTAGAGAGAGAGATGGAGGGCGGGTAATAAACAAAGTCCTGGTCAAATTCAGCTTATTCTGGGTCTCCTGGGTCTGCAGATCCAAACAGTGGTCCTTTTCTTGGTCCTTGAATGTAATGAGATTGACACACCTGGAAGTTGGCATAACCTCCCTCATTGAGTCTTTGGGCTGTATAGTTAGAACTAAGGGGAAAAGTTCACGCAGAAGCCTTTGAAACCATTCTCTCTCCTGTCAAGAAAGTTAATAATAATGGTACGCTGATCATGCAGGATGAATGAGAGGTGGCGAGCTCAGTGGAGGCCTAGTAAGAAAAATGCATTCTATAGGTGGGAGGAAATACTATTAAGAGTTAGGGGGTTACCACATAAGCAAAATTTTAAATTTTAAAAGTCCAGAGGTAAAGGGTGTTTGAGGACATTCCATCAGATTTTTAAAAAATGAATAAACTGCTGCATCTTGTATTCTCTTGTCACAAAGAAGCACAATGATAGGTGAGCATCTTTGAGTTCTAGAGACAATGTATTCGGCACTTAGAAATACTGCTCTGGGCTTTATGCCAAGTTACACAAAAGGTGGATTCCAGCTTTGAGTGGAAGACTTTGCCAGGAATAGGAAAAGGCTCTGCAGCAAGTCTGAGCTGTGTGTAAGCAGCCCTGACTTGTGGCCCATTTAATCCAGCAGACTTTATCATGTGAGCATTGTCACTGGGGGAGAAAGATCAGTGTGGGATTTATGATGAATTCCAGGGGGAGAATCACAACACAGGCCCCTGGGGTTCTGAGTATGGTTGTTCCATCTGAAGCAGAGAATTATAGGTCCATTGAAAAATGCTCCTGGTGTGCTCCAGGACCCCAGTAGCGATAAAAGGCTTGACCGTGAATACCAAGTAAGTATGCGTTCAAAACTACCTACCACAAGCTGCATTCTTCAGAATCACTAGGTCGTAAAGTCAGGCAGGTTCAGTAGGTGAGATGGAAATTTCCATCATGAGATAGAACTGGATGAGAGGCATAAATAAGTCTGCATTGGCAGATAGCGGGGCCCCCATGTCTCCCATCCTCAGTGCAAACCTGCAAACCTAAGGCAGTATGGGAGGTTTGTAGGACAAGCTGATGGGAAAGGAAAAAGCTCAAACTTGGCTCATGGATAGGCTGGTTCAGTACGCAGGTGTAAAGAGAAGATGGACTGCAGCAACATGACAGCCACACACAGGATGTCCTTGAAAGGCAAGAGCAAGGGGAAATCTCCCTGCTGGGCAGAGCTTCCAGCAGGGCAACTCATCATACACTTGCTGTGGCCCAGGTTGAGAACACACACTCGGGGCTAGGATCTCTTCAAAAATATTTAACCCATTCTCTTTAGGAGATTACAATTATTTACATATTAGGTCATTTATATTACACTACACATCTTGAATACTTGATAAAGTTTGTTCAGTGTTTTATTTTCTGTGCTTCTATTGAGATCTTTTCCATGCAT
>NW_012118465.1:766746-768494 GCF_000951035.1 Colobus angolensis palliatus | reverse complement strand
ACCAGAATCACTAAGGAGTTCACAAGTGGCTCTCCTCTGCAGAACAGAGCAGGTATTGACAGTCAGAGAAGCAGTCATAGGACATGGCTCATTATATCAGCAGTAGGAGTGATGGGGCCCTGAAGCAAAAGAGGCCAAAAACAATGCTTCACTGCTAGAAACCAGGACTTGCAATTATTCTAGTTATGTGGGAACCAAGGGGGTTGATATGCAGAGAGTTGTGAAGGTGGTTAACGGAACACAACATTCTAAGGAGCAAATGCACAGGCAGCCTACAAACAAGCTGCTCAGCACATATAATCAGGAGAATGCAAAATAGAGGTGCAGGAAACTGGGGGAGCTTGCTCAATCAAAAGTCATAGGTTCCACAATGTATTAGTCTGTTTTCATAGAGACATGCTGGAGACTGGGCAACTTATAAAGAAAAAGAGTTTTAATGGTACAGTTCCACGTGACTGGAGAGGCCTCACAATCATGGCGGAAGGCAAAAGCAGCCCTGACTTGTGGCCCATTTAATCCAGCAGACTTTATCATGTGAACATTGTCACTGGGGGAGAAAGATCAGTGTGGGATTTACGGTGAATTCCAGGGGGAGAATCACAACACAGGCCCCTGGGGTTCTGAGTATGGTTTTTCCATCTGAAGCAGAGAATTATAGGTCCATTGAAAAATGCTCCTAGTGTGCTCCAGGACCCCAGTAGCGATAAAAGGCTCGACCGTGAATACCAAGTAAGTATGCGTTCAAAACTACCTACCACAAGCTGCATTCTTCAGAATCACTAGGTCGTAAAGTCAGGCAGGTTCAGTAGGTGAGATGGAAATTTCCATCATGAGATAGAACTGGATGAGAGGCATAAATAAGTCTGCATTGGCAGATAGCGGGGCCCCCATGTCTCCCATCCTCACTGCAAACCTTCAAACCTAAGGCAGTATGGGAGGTTTGTAGGACAAGCTGATGGGAAAGGAAAAAGCTCAAACTTGGCTCATGGATAGGCTGGTTCAGTACGCAGGTGTAAAGAGAAGATGGACTGCAGCAAGATGACAGCCACACACAGGATGTCCTTGAAAGGCAAGAGCAAGGGGAAATCTCCCTGCTGGGCAGAGCTTCAAGCAAGGGCAACTCATCATACACTTGCTGTGGCCCAGGTTGAGAACACACACTCGGGGCTAGGATCTCTTCGAAAATATTTAACCCATTCTCTTTAGGAGATTACAATTATTTACATATTAGGTCATTTATATTACACTACACATCTTGAATACTTGATAAAGTTTGTTCAGTGTTTTATTTTCTGTGCTTCTATTGAGATCTTTTCCATGCATCCATTTCTGATTCCACTGATTATTTCTGCTATGGGGTCTAGAGTGCTGTTAGCTCATCCATTGAACTTTTCATTTCAGATATTGTACATTTTATTTCTAGAATTGCCCTCAGGGGAAAAAATCCAGTTTGATGTAAAGCTCGCCTAGTTTTCTTTTTCTTTTCAATATTCACATTCTTCCCATTTTTTTTTTTTTTTGGCCAAATCTCTGTTGCCTACTGGTGCCTCCAAACAGTTGTAGTATATATTTTGGGTTTTGTTTTTTTGTTTTTTGTTTTTCTGAGATGGAGTCTTGCTCTGTCGCCCAGGCTGGAGTGCAGTGGCACTATCTCTGCTCACTGCAAGCTCCGCCTCCCAGGTTCAGGCCATTCTCCTGCCTCAGCCTCCCCAGTAGCTGGGACCACAGGCGCCCGCCACCACGCCTGG
>NW_012118465.1:758566-762001 GCF_000951035.1 Colobus angolensis palliatus | reverse complement strand
TAAACTAATATTACTGTGTATTATTTTATCATTTTCTTAATGTAGTTCCTGTATAATTGAAGCATAAGTTATTTATTGTTGTTTCATGGGTTTTTGTGCATTTGTAAATAATGTTTCCCTTGGGTGTCATAGTGGTAATTTATTTATTACTATATTCAGGAAAGCCATTGACTTTCAGATATGTCTCTTGTAGGAAGATGAATCATATTTTAGCACATCCTGTAACACTAAATACGTCTCTCACATATTTTTAAAACTAAATATTTTGAGGATTACTCATAATAAAAATAATTCCATGTTAAAAAAAAACTGTAATGCCTTCAGTAGCAGAACTGTATTTAGAATTAATTCCCTCTACACTTAATAACCTTCTTTGAGTTTCCTACTCTTTGCTTTTTTGAGTTTCCTACTCTTTCATTGGGTGGCTGCTGCCCCTGCCTGGAACTATCAATAAACTTATCTCTGGCAACTTTTCATTATTTTCTATTTTTTTGTTAGCTCTAATACTCATCTCATAAAACAAAAAAGCCAAGTTTATGAGAATTGGTACCACCATTACAGGTACCCACTACCTGTAATGAAATAAGATCTGAGTGAGAGACTCCCATGAGAAGACCACAAGAACTTCACCTTAGAAGGCAGCATTGAGAAATAATTGCCATGTTTCTCCCACCACAGGCCTTTGCACATGCTGTTCTCTCCTCCTGAAATGCTATTCCTTTACTTTAGCCTGTTAATTCTATTTACTACTTTTCAAAACTCAGTTTAGATATGACTTTTGGTGGAAAGTTGTTCCTGATGTCTAACTATGCCAAACTCCTCCACTGGTGACCATGAGAGAACTTCTCTTCTCTTTCATGGCAATTTTTGTATTTTGTTTCTATAACTATTGTAATAATGGTTTCAGTACCTTCTAGAAAAATGCACCTCAAAATACCTGTGGTACAGACCAAGTTTATTACTATTATTATTATTATTTGAGACAGAGTCTGGCCCTGTCACCCAGGCTGGAGTGCAATAATGCTATCTCAGCTCACTGCAATCTATGCCTCCTGAACTCAAGCCATCCTCCCATTTAGCCTCCTGAGTAGCTGGGACCACACCACCATGCCCAGATAATTTTTGTTTTTGTAGAAACAAGTGTTTTGCCATGTGACCCAGACTGGTTTCAAACTCCTGGGCTCAAGCCATCTTCTTGCCTTGGCCTCCCAAAGTGCTGAGATTACAGGTGTAAGCCACCACACCCAGCCAAGTTTCTTATATTGAATCCATCACTGACTAAGAAAGGCCTTATATCATAAAAGTAGGACACAGCTCACATCATATGCTATTCACTCAGGAGTTTGAGGTCTCAAGGGTTTATGTCCTCTTCAACAATATGAGTCCACTTACCCTACACTTGGATGTCATGATAATGTCAAGTTACTATGAAGATATCTACAGGCTTACTCTCAATTTCTGTCCTTGTCTCACTGGGGACTGATAACAAACCATGGAGGCCTGACAAGGTATATGAACCCTGTTTGATAGGGCTATCCCAGAGATGCAGACTTGATTGAGCTATGAATCCCCCAGGTCTTGACCACTTGCAGATTCTCACCCAACAGGCCTGAGACAGGGCTTGGTTCCGCATCCAAGAGCACCTGGGGATGTTGCTAAGGTTGGCCCATGGCCCACACTGTGAATTACTAAGAAGGCTCTAGCAGAGAGTGAGCTGCGGAGGACGAGAACCATGTGTGCTCTGTCTCACTTGTGTATTGCAGGCACTCATGGCTCAGCTTGGAGCACCACCAGTAAGAAAATGTGGAATAAATTAGTGTGATTCACTCTTTAGGGGAATAAGGAAATTAAAATGAACAGAAAACCTCAGAAAAAATCACCCTGTATTTCTTTTCCCAAATAATAATCACTTTTCACAAACAAGAGGAACACTGTCACAGGACGTCTATATGCTTTTTCTAAGATGTACTGCAAGTTCCAAATCCAAGGTGGAAAACAAGAAAAGAAAAAAAATAAACTTGCAACATTTATAATAAACTCTTTAAATATTATTCGGAATTGAGTAAACCTTGCTGGTTACAGTTCTCAAACACTACCACCGTCAAGGCATATTTTTAGTCAAAGGTAGAGGTATACTATAAACATGGAAAGTCATGGTCAAAACAGTTGAATTCTGTTTGTATCAACTCCTCAGTCTGTTAAGGGATACACTGTGGACATGGGACTGGCCAGCCTAACCCAGGCTGGCCCAAGACCTTGCCCCTGTTCGCATAGCTCTTTCATTAATACAACCTTTGCCTACAGCTGACTGTCTCACATTATGCCACGGGCAGAAAAGCGTGAAAATCTATATTGGACAATAAGTAAAACTAAGTATAACAATGTTGTTGAAAGTTGGCTGGGCGCAGTGACTCACGCCTGTAATCCCAGGACTTTGGGAAGCTGAGGCAGGAAGATCACTTGAGGCCAGGAATTCCAGATCAGCCTGGCCAACATAGTGAAATCCCATCTCTATTAAAAATACAACAACAACAAAAAATTAACCAGATGTGGTGCCAGCTACTTGGGAGGCTGAAGCACAAGAGATTACGTTTGTAATCTCTACACAGGAGGCAGAGGTTATAGCAAGCCAAGATCAAGCCATTGCACTCCAGCCTGCGCAAAAGAGCGAGACTACTGTTTTTTTGTTTGTTTGTTTGTTTTTAAGTACTGGGCAGGTGATTGGCTTGGTAATTGGCAGCTGGTTTGTAGTATTCCTTCTCATTTTAGAAAACCTATAAGGAAAAGCAAAAGGGAAGGAAACCTTCCTAAACAAGATAGGGAACAAAGAAGTTATTAAAGGGAAGATAGGCGTGTTTGACTAAAGGGAAAATGTCAATATTGGGGAAATGTGCTGATGTTGAAAGCTGGCATATTTTATCAATAGAAAAATTATGAATCTGAGGCCGGGCACGATGGCTCACATCTGCAATCCCAGCACTTTGGGAGACTGAGGTGGGCGGATCAAGAGGTCAGGAGTTTGAGACCATCCTGGCTAACATGGTGAAACCCCGTCTCTAGAAAAATTATGAATCTGAGGCCGGGCACGATGGCTCACATCTGCAATCCCAGCACTTTGGGAGACTGAGGTGGGCGGATCAAAAGATCAGCCTGGCCAACATGGTGAAACCCCGTCTCTACTAAAAACACAGAAATTCGCCAGATGTGGTGGTGGGCGCCTATAATCCCAGCTACTCAGGTGGCTAAGGCAAGAGGATGGCTTGAACCTGGGAGGCTGAGGTTGCATTGAACCGAGATAGTGCCACTGTGCTCCAGCCTGGGCGACAGAGTGAGGCTGTCTCAAAAAACAAACAAACAAACAAACAAAAAACCAAAAACAAAAAGCTGTCCCAACGGGTTGTACCCTCCCAACAGTGGGTGAGAGTGCCTATTTCA
>NW_012118465.1:740377-758516 GCF_000951035.1 Colobus angolensis palliatus | reverse complement strand
AAAAAAAAAAAAATTAGCTGGGCATGGTGGTGAGCACCTGTAGTCCCAGCTACTCTTGGAGGCTGAGGCAGGAGAATGGCGTGAACCCAGGAGGCAGAGCTTTCAGTGAGCCGAGATCGCACCACTGCACTCCAGCCTGGGTGACAGAGCAAGACTTTGTCTAAGAAAAAAAAAAAAAAATTATGAATCTGAAGAAAGAATTATGATGTCATATCAAGGTCTTCAAATTCTGACAAAAGGGGAGATGTAAAACAGAATAAGCACAAAGTGCCAGATAAATTATCTTCAACAATAAATAAGGATTTCACCCAGTTAAGATAAAATAGACAAGAAATAAGACAAGATCTCCAATAGAGTACTGGGGGGACGCACGTTGGCCCCATGCAAATTTCCCCTCCACACCACCCCAGTGGACCTGATGGGAAATGAAACAAACGAATAATGAAAGGAAAATTGGTGAAACATGTCAAGTCAACTGTTCAGGGTGTCTCTACAGTGAAAGTGAGGGTTCCCAGGTCCACAGTGATCTTGAGGTAGTAACCTGAACTCCATGACAGCCTTCCCTTGCAGCAGTTCCATTCCCCATAAGCAGAAAATGGAAAGCAATGCTGGGGTGCCCCAACAAAGGCTGCAGACCACCCCATGCAAATTCTCCCTGCTCCCATGCAGTCTAGCAACAGAAACCTGTCCAGAAACCAATAGACAGACCTCAAACCTTAACTCAGAAAGGAAGGCAAGCACATCCTGGATACAACAGAAAGAGATTCAAGAATATTGGCTACATCAGAGCCAAAAGAGCTACACTAGTTTTTCAAGTGCAAAATGGCAACTATGAAAACATGCTATAGGAAGGGAAGGATACTTACAAAATACACCTGGAACATGTCTGGAAGAAAATATCACCTAAAAAAGAGAATGAAATCCCTCTTTAAGGTCAAGCACATTGACCTAGGAAAATACTTAATAAAATGAATCCCATACAGTGAGACTCCCAAAATTAAGATGAAGTCATCAATAGAATTGGATGAAAAGGGAGAGTTCAGAGTTGAAATAAATTGAGAACTAAACCAGCAAAATTCTATAACAATTTCTTTAGGCGTTTTTACAGTTTCTCTCCAGAGCTCATCCCTGCTGGCCGAGGTTGGGCAGGACAGGTCTCAGGCAGGTGACAGTGCAGATAAAAAAGGCTCAGGTGAGCTTCCCTTCATCCTGCTGCCCTGGCGCCTACACGATGAAAGAGAGGTGAGAGATTCCAATTAATGAGGATGTGTCTCCAACTTTCCTCCTGCCTAGAGAACCCTGTCCCTCCACTGTGGCTTCTCCAGACCTGCCCTACCCATCACCTCCAACTTTCTACAGCTCCTTCAGCCACCCCTCCTTGATCTCTCTTCTCAAACATCAGCAGCATCTTTCCTTTGGCTTCTGATGCCCTGCCCTTGGGCTGCCATACTTTTCTCTTTCTCTCCCTGAAGATTTTACTTTGAGCCAAATGTCCTGCACTTGCAGTCTTTCCTTTCTTACCACCCTCTCACTTCTCAACCCATTGCAACCTGGCTTCAACCTTCACCACTTCACTGAACTGCAAAATTGTCATGGCCACATCTTCAACCACCATGCAGTCATCAACTGTAATGTTTTAACCCTTCTTTTACTCACTCTTCCTGCAGGGTTGGATGCTGTTGCTCACCCCCATCTTACAATGCTCCCCACTTTGCTTTTTGAGTTTATTCTTTCTTAATCCTCTTCCTGCCTGTCTAATGGCTTTTTCTGTCTTTTACTGAATACATTTTGTGTGGTCATCCTTTTGGATATTGATGTGCCTAAAATCTTTCTTGCGTACCTTCTCATTCGTTTTCTTTGTCCCATTTTGCTGACATTCAGGAAAGCTGCATTGGATACAGTGTGGTGACGTGCTGCCCAAGGACCGACTCAGAACTCTCTGTAGGAACTTGGGTCTGTGAGCCTCCAAAATGAATCTCAGACTGGTTATTCCCAGAGGACATTGCAACCTGGGAAATATGCCATTAGGATTTGTTAGTACCCAAAGGAAATAATCTTTGTTAAGAATGAGATCACTCAGGTAGATGACTGTTTCAGTGTGATACCATCTGGTAAGAAGTTACATGATGAGATTTTCAGTATCCAGAGGTATGAGAAATAAATGCATACCTCATTTTGAGAGATCCTGACTCTGAGAAGCCCTTCTGCAGTCCCAGTAAAAACACAGTAGCAGCAGCCCTGCTGAGGTGATGCTGGACTCATTCTCCATGGGAAAGACTGTACAATTGTGCAGCAACAGGTTATGAGTGTGGCAGTCCCAGAACAATATCAGAAGTAGAAACTGGGCCAAGGGCATGTTGGAGGCAGGGTGTAGCTAAGGAAATTGTGTGGTGCACATTTGAGAGTAGCAAATTATTTCTGTGAGGCTCATATTGTTAGCAAGGAAGGACTTTTTTTTTTTTTTTGAGATGGACTTTTTTACTCTGTCGCCCAAGCTGGAGTACAGTGGCGGTGATCTCAGCTGACTGCAACCTCCGCCTCTCAGGTTCAAGCGATTCTCCTGCCTCAGCCTCCCGAGTAGCTGGGACTACAGGCACATGCCACCACAACCAGCTAATTTTTGTATTTTTAGTGAAGATGTAGTTTCACCATGTTGGCCAGAATGATCTCAATCTCTTGATCTCGTTATCCGCCCATCTCGGCCTCCCAAAGTGCTGGGATTACAGACACGAGCCACTGCGTCCGGCTGCAAGGAAGGACTTTTAATGCCCACCCTCCTAGTTCCACACAAACACACACATGCACACTTGCTATTTCCAAAGAGTGTGATGAGGGGAAAACAGAGACACAGTTGCAGCATCTGGGTTAGGGCTGAACCAGCAGGAAACATTAATCAGGAAACCAGAGGAAACATCAGGAAACCAGAGTTCTATTCTAAGCTCAGTTTGTAACGTCTTTGTGGACTTGAGCAAGTCGCTTCCCTATTCTAAACCTCGTTTTATTTCCTTTGCAAATGAGGAAGTTGAAATACGTGATCTCTAAGACTCCTCCTAGTTCTTCATCTCATGAGACAAATATAAATCAAGCAACATTCGCTATTGTGAAAGCTGTATTTACACACGTTCGCCACTAGAGGGGGCGTGCGATTGTTACATGGCTGAAGGTTTCCTGTATTTTTTTATTTTTTACTTGGCCGCTAGAGGGCACGCCTGCTCTGCACTTAAAGCTGACTACTTTCAAAGAAAGACAAAGGAATTCTTGGATTTCTCCATTTTTCTCATCACCTGGGCTTATCAGAGAATTCCAGGGGCAAGCTACCCTTTCCAATTCATCACTGATTTATAAACAAAATTCTAAGGAGTAAGGAATGCATCTTACTTACTTCCTGTAACATATTTAAGAATGAATGTTCAAAATAAAAGTAATGTATTTAAAACTTGTGTTGAGTAATTATGACTGCACAATTTTTGCTCATGTTTTTCATATGATGTTCATTTGCAAATTATCAGAAATCTACATATTCTGTTCATCTCAGCATTATCTATAACAGGGAAAAATTAGACAGTAGCCAAAAATCTAAAAATAGGGAACAGTAAGGAAAAAGCAAATGGTTCTTTTAATCATCATCACTAAAAGTGGTTGTGACTTAAAATAATGATGTAAAAGATGCTTCTATATTGTTGAGTAAAACATCAAGATAAATGTAAAGTTATATTTCAAGCTTAACTATATTCATTTAAACAGAGAAAAGAAATTTTAGAGTTTATCTTGTTGATGGATTGATTATCAGATGTTATTTTTCTCTTTTTAATGCCATATACTTTTTAAATTTTCAGTGGACTGGTATACTTTTGTATTTGAAAAAATATATATAAGGAAAAAGAAACCTGTCACACACTTTCTAGTGGATTTTACTGATCAGTCATCTCTGTATTTCTGGCATCAACAAACTGAGCCAGAAACTCAGTGCCTCCCATTTCTTTTTTTTTTTTTAGACGGAGTCTTGCTCTGTTGCCCAGGCTGGAGTGCAGTGGCTCGAACTTGGCTCACTGCAACCTCCACCTCCCGGGTTCAAGTGATTCTCCTGCCTCAGCCTCCCAAGTAGTTGGGATTACGGGCGCCTGCCACCACACCTAGCTAATTTTTGTATTTTTAGTAGAGACGGGGTTTCACCATCTTGACGAGGCTGGTCTTGAACTCCTGACCTTGTGATTCACCAACCTCAGCCTCCCAAAGTGCTAGGATTAACAGGCATGAGCCACCACGCCGGGTTAAATGCCTCCCATTTCTTGTATTCGCCTTTCAAACTCCTGTAATGAAGGACTCCCTCCTCCCTCACCTAACCTATTGTGTGAGTGGTGAGTTCCATGATATCATTCCTGATGTGAAACCGAAGTCTCTCTCTTCTAAGTCCATCCATTGGTTCAGTTCTGCCTTCTGACAGAGTCCACGCCAGACTTCACATCTCTCTCAATCTTCTTGGTCCTACAAGGGCTTTCTGTTCTTCAAGCTAAAGAGACACCAGTGATTCCACTCGTTCATTCAGTTAACATTTAGGGGCCACATCTTGTGCTACATCCTGAGATTTGCCAGTGAGCAGAGCTCAGAGTATTGAAAAGACAAACACACATGCCAGGCATTTTACTGTGCTGTGTTGTGTGCAGGACAGGAGTACACAGGGCACTCGGGCACCAGTGAGAAGGGCCTTTCACTGGACTTGAGAGGTCAGCAAGGGTCTGAGAGCTGGAAAGAGTGAGACAGGAAAGCAGTAAGAGGTAGTGTTCTGAGGAGGAAATCTCCAAGGAGGTGGGACAGGGATGCACGTGGAGAGAATGCCCTTACCATCTCCACTCTCCGTGAAGTCTCTACTCTGTCAGGGTTTCTCTGCCCTGTGAGTTGCTTGAGGACAAAGACCATTTTATAAACATTTTTATTTCCTCTGTCTTCCTTTAACACCTAGCCCAGTGCCTGGAACACAAGAAGCCATAATGAATTTTTGTTAGATGAGTGAAGAGTACTGAGTAGAGCAGAAATGTCACATGCCTCAGTTTAAACATGGGTATCAGTTTTCTTTCTTTTTTAACATAGAAGTCAAGACTTGATGATCTCTTAGAGCTTCAAGATACCACTAAAGATAAAATCATCCTCATGACTTGAGCTTTGTTTTCACCCATTATGTTATGACTGCTGTCCATTGTCCTATAACATAATTCTCCAGCTTTCTTTATTTTCTTCCATTTCAATTAACTCATTTATTTACATGTGGGAAACGAATATATAACATAAAATCCACAAGTGAGACTTCCCAGATCCTCAGCTTCTTTCTCTGGCATTAGCCACTGTTTCTAGTTTCATGAACATCTGCTATGGTTTGAATGTATCCCCTCCAGAAATCAAATATTACAAATGTGGTAGTACTAAGAGGTGGGGCCTTTTGGAGGTGATTAGGCTATGAGGGCTCTGCCTTCATGAATAGGATTAGATATGCTTAGAAAAATGCATGATAGAGGAAGTAAGACTCCTTTTGCCCTTCGGTCTCCTGCCCTGTGAGGACACAGCACTCCTCCCCTCTGGAAGATGCAGCCTTCAAGGCACCATCTTGGAAACAGAAACCAGACACTCACCAGAAAATGAACCTAATGGCCCCTGGATTTGGACTTCCCAGCCTCCAGAACTATGAACAAATAAATTTCTGTTCTTTATAAATTACTCAGTCTGTGTTTTTCTCTTATAGCAACCCAAAACAGACTAAGACTCTAGGAAATCAATTTGCATTCAGCACATCAACAAAATTATTTACAAATGGGACTCCCACCAATAGGTAGGTGTCACTAAAAAGAGGTGCCCATAAGCATGAGACAATGACCACGTGGCGTGACCAACAAACTACAAAGAATGAGCACATGTTGCTACCACTAAAGACAAAACTTACATGACTAGATGACAACAAAATAATTTCTTATTATGATTTCTCATAGTATTTTTTCTTAACCTTTCCTCCATTTAGCCAGGAATCTGGCTCTGGCTCACACCTGAAAGGCAGACAAGGACTTTTGTTTCCAAAAGCAGAAACTGAAAGGAGAACTTGCAGAGTCTGCAGAAAATAGAAAAGATATTTGTCAACAGAGAGTGTTTATTTGTCTTTTTTAACTGGAGGAGCAGGGCAGGGATGAGGAGAGGAGACGCCTTCGGTATTGGAAAGAAACAACATTATAGAGTTTTCCATCCCAGTACTAACAAAATTATAAAGGCCAATAAGAAATAACTGACAGTAATGAAACAAGGAAAGAGGCATAGCCTAATACAGTAAAGAAACTGGTGACTCAAAGAGAGAAAGGAAAAGAACATTCTGGAGCAAAAGAGAGAGGGACAGCAATTAGCTCCTAAGTTCCAGTTCCATCCTCCAGCCCCACCCTCCACATCCACCTCCAAATCCGGAGAATTTTTACTAACACACCCAAAAGCATAGTGAAGCACACTGACACTGAAGGGTGTCCTCATACATTCCTCTGCTTGCTGGTGACTGGTGGAAACAGATGCTGGGGAGAAACAGGAGAAACAAGGTGAAGTGAAACAAGGTGCACTTCCTGTAAGAGAAGTCAAGGCTACACATGGAATGAGGAAAGCAAACCAGTGCCCAGGGGAGTCCTCATGGTACTGAAACCAGAAGAGCCATCTGTTGCCCAAGCATTCTAACCAATGCTCAGAGCCCTCAGGTGCCCTTTCCCACCACTGCCTCCCCATTCCCTTGGGCTACCAGGAAAAGTGGAGATGGTAATGGGCTCCAATCAAAGGCCACCAGGAACACACCTGTAGTTGAAGAAGTGACTTATTACTGGTTAAGAGGGAGAATACACACTACAGGTAATGGTGGAGTGTCTAAGAGGATGTCAGAAAGAACTTAGAGAATTTGGGGGGTTGTGTTAGGCAATAATCTGGGAAAACGGTTTAAGGAAATGGGGCTCTGTTCTGATTTGAGTATTGTTAGGAAGTGGGGGTAATTCTAGTGTTGTAGAGTATCTTAATAAATCTTACGTAGAAAGATGTAAACCTGTATTAAAGCCTTAATGGGTTAAAGCTGTAATTGGTAAAGAATGTTAAAGCTGTAGTTAGTGAAGAAACAGTAGTTATTCATCTTAGTTAGGATAGAGAGACATCAGTCATTTGTGTGATATGAACAATGTTCATGCTTTGCTTATGCTCAGACATGATTATGAAGAGGTCTTGTTTTTGTCTTAAGTATTAGTACAAAATGATATGGTCTGAAGCAGATGTTCTATAAAATTGTTTATGCTCACAAGAGAGCATCAACATCTAGCTGTGGGTGCCAGGCAGCTCACAGCATCACCAACACCCAGCAGACAGGACCAGGTCAACTCCTGGCTGCCAGATCCCTTCTCTTTCTCAGAGGAACACAAAATACCCAATGCTCATTCCGTAGCTCAACAGGAAAAGACATTCTCAGATGAACTGGAAAGAAAGTCGCTCATCTAATAATGACACAATTTTAAAAGACTGGTCAATTCAACTGCATCAAAGACAAAGAAAAACAAAATTTTTTGCATGGCAAGAAAAGACTACCACCACAGTCAAAAAACAAATGAAAGAGTGGGAAAATAGGTTTGCAACTTATATCACAGACAAAGGGGTACTATCTCTAATATACAAATAGTTCTTACAAATTTAGGGGAAATAGACCAACAATCTATGGAAAAAATTAAAAAGATATGTGTAAAGATTTCATAGGAAAATAATTGGAAGTTGATCTTAAACATGTGAAAAGTTACACAACATGGCTCATAAGAAGATAACTGCAAATTAAAACTATACCAAGATGTCACTTCTCAACTATGAAAATTCAATAATTTATTCAGATGGTCAGCCTGTTTGATAACAGGAATTCTTATACATTCACGAAAGGAATACAAAATGGTGCAACTCTTATGGAAGGGAAATTTGGTATCTTCTAAAAACATGCATAATTGCATATGCTTGTATATTTTATTCTCTCTCTCTCTCTCATTGTGTGTCTCTTTTTCTGTCTCTATTTGTGTGTGTCTCTACCTCTCGCTGTCTTTTTTCCTCCCTCCTCCCTTCTCTACAGTGAGCAGTGAGCTCAGAGATCCCATACAGTTAATTTGTTTTTGTTTTTTTGTTTCTTTTTGTTTGTTTCTTTGTATTTTTGGTTATGGGTTTTTGTGTTGTTGTTGTTGTTTTGTTTGTTTGTGGTTTTTTTTTTTTTTTTTTTTTTTTGGTTTTGGTTTTTTTGTTTTTTTTTTTTTTTTTGTTTTTTTTTGTTTTTTTTTTTTTTTTTTTGGAGACAGAGTCTCGCTCTGTCACCCAGGCTAGAGTACAATGGCATGATCTTGATTCACTACAACCTCCGTCTCCCAGGTTTTAGTGATTCTCCTGCCTCAGCCTCCCAAGTAGCTGGGATTACAGGCTCCTGCCACCACGCCCAGCTAATTTTTGTATTTTTAATGAAGATGGGTTTCCCCATATTGGTCAGGCTGATCTCGAACTCCTGACCTCAGGCGATTTGCTTGCCCAAAGTGCTGGGATTACAGGCGTGAGCCAGTGAGCCTGGCCTGAGTTAATTTATTTTAATCGTTCTTATTTTGTATGTTCCTGTTTGTTGATCTATTTTTGGCTAGTAGGAGCCTCTATGTCCTTTTGACTCAAGCCATTATTCTTTGATAACTTCCTAGCTTTCTGGCATGGAAAATATTCCAGGATCATCTCATATGTTTCCTGCCCCAGACCCAGAATCAGCCATTCTTTCAAGGAACCTTGATTCCTTATCCTTTAAGGAATCCTGTTTCCTTTCATTGGAGATCAGGATTAAGAGCACCACATGCCAGTTATGGGCAACTCATTGCCATCAGATTGTGATCACTTCTGACCTTTACAGTAGGAAAACAAAATAACCCATTGAATAGCAATAAAAGCAACAAGTATACCAACTACTTAATATAAAAATTGGCATTTTAAGTTAAGGGAAAAAATAAGCATCTATCCAAACTTTTATGTATGAACTGTAAAGAACAAAATAGTTCTAGATGACGAGGAGAACTGCATGACAAGAATGAAGTTAAAAAGTCGCCAATTTCAGAGCCTAATAAAAAATGTTCAGGCAACAATATTCATGTATTAAATAATCTATGACTACCTGAATGCAATAAACCTTAGCGTCCATAAAATTGGAGTTAATATTATAGATTAATATTATTATCTTTATTTTTTGCCTTTAAAATAAATAAAAATTAAAACACTCTCCTGGGCCTCTGGAAGTGTTGTGGGTCTCAGACACTGGGCTACTGTGTTCAATGGACAAGTCGGCCTTGGTGATAACGCCACAGAGAATTGGAGGAAACACTTCACAATTATTTTAGACTATAGAGTAAATTAATAAGAATTTAACTCACAAAACAAAAAGCTCAAAGAGGAGAACATAAAACGGAAAAAAACTGAAAAGCAATTTGTAATTTTCCAGACAAAAATTGAGAAGCCACACAGTTAAATACATATCATTAAATAATATGTAAATTAGAAATAGCAAGGAAGAGAATAGTCATCCCTAAAAGTGTTTGCTGACAGAATAAAGTGTGGTAACAATCACAAAGATTTGTAAACCAAAGGCTAAGATTAAAGAAATTAGTCTGAATATCCCCAGTTCTATTTACTGATCCACAACAAAATGGATTACCTGCAACATCCTAGCCATTCTCCTCTGGATGAGCTCTGGGTGGCCTACGCCTCACTAAAAGTGTGGTGCCCAGAGTGGAATAGTCTCCTAGTTATTGCCAGACTGACAGACAGTAGGGCAGAACTCTCACATTACTTGTTCCAGTTGGTGTAAACAAAGGGTGATAATTGATTCATCTAAATCAATGCAAAAAAACAGATCCCACTGGGAATCTCAAAGAAGGAGGCACTGTTGTTCTTGGGAATTTGGCTAGCACCATGGTACCTGGCTATGCAGTACCAGCTTCACAAAAGAGTTTTAGAAATGAGACACCTCTGGTTCCAGGCATGAGAGAGTAAAAGTACCCCCTTGCTGTGTAAGAGTAAGAGTAAGAGTACCATCTTACTGTGGTCAGCTATAAAAACTGAACAAAATATATAACGTAACTGCTTTTCAGATATTGGATGACAATGCAGTTTTGTGATCCCCTGGATATGGGTTATCTTAAATCTTTGGCCAAATACTAAAGCCTAGCAGAGAACAGCCATGGGGAGGGTGGGGTATGGAGCTGAACAGATTCCGGAGATCACATGTACTGATAGAATTTGGGGTTCTGACCATGTAGAGTGAAGAGATGTTGCTGAACACCCTGAGCATTCAATTTAGATTCCAATAAAGGCCATGACTTAAGAATAGGATTTCTCTAGCCATAGAATAAGGGAAACTCCAGACTGACCTTAATAAAGTCTAAAACAAACACTCAATAAGATCAAGCTTATTCACCAATAAATCGGTAAAATCCATGACTCCTTAAAAGAAAGCAATAAAGTCCAGACTCTCAGAAACATAGCCTCCACAATGGCCAGGACACAATATAAAATTATTAGATACTTGAAGAAGCAGGCAATTGTAGCCCATCACCAAGAGTAAATAGAGTCAGTAGAAACAGACCCAGACATGATATTGGAATTAGCAAACAAGGATTTTAAAATAGCATCATAAGTGTGCATGTTCAGAAATTTAAAGGAAAGAGTGACAACACATGGGGAAATCTCAAGAAAAACAGTAATTATAAAAATTAAAATTAAACATTAAATTAAATTAAATGAAAATTCTACAGCTACAAAACACAACATCCAAAGAAAAATGTATTGCCTTGGAGTCAAAACAGACTAGAAAAATGCGCCAAGCAAAAGGTAATGATATCAAAGACTGAAATCAAAATAACGGCCACAAAACACTCCTGCCTTCTCTACTACTCCCTCATGGAGGTCTTTGCTCAAGATAAAATGGTTTACTCATTCACTGTCCCCTAGAAACACCCTTTTTTTTTTTTCAATTTCCTGTGTTTGCTCACACTTTTCCCTTACCTGGCTTTAAGATTTAATATGAGAAAAGTGACCTGGGACAGTCAATGTCAGGAGGTACAGTCTGCACCACTCACTGGTAATCGAATGAGAGTCTAGACATGTACTATCCTGGGACTGAATTATCTACAGGTCAGACAGTATTTGTTTTATACCATCTCTTCTAATGTCTTTCATTATAGAATGTCAAACTCTCATCTCAGTGTATTATTTTTTTAAATGTTGGAAAAATACCCCCTTTAGAGAGTATAATTACAGAGTTCCTACACACCTTGCTATCTCAACTGTTTCCTGTCTATACATCCTTTTTACACTGCTCTTGTGTTGCTATAAAGAAATACCTGAGATTGGCCAAGCGCTGTAGCTCAAGCCTGTAATCCCAGTCCTTTGGGAGGCTGAGGCGGGCGGATCACGAGTTCAGGAGTTCGAGACCAGCCTGAACAACATGGTGAAACCCCGTCTCTACTACAAATACAAAAATTAGCGGGGCGTAGTGGTGTGCGCCTGTAATCCCAGCTACTCAGGAGACTGAGGCAGGAGAATCACTTGAACCCAGGAGCGGAGGTTGCAGTGAGCGGAGATCACACCACTGCACTCCAGCCTAGGCGACAGAGTGAGACTCTGTCTCAAAAAAAGAAAAGAAATACCTGAGATTGCATAATTTAAAAGAAAAGAGGTTTAATTGGCTTACAGTTCTGCAGGGTGTACAAGAAGGACAGAGCCAGCATCAGCTTCTGGGGAGGCCTCAGGAAATTTCTACTCATGGCAGAAGGTGAAGAGGGAGCTTGCGTGTCACATGATGCAGGCAGGTGCAACAGCGGGAGTGTGGGGGAGGAGCCACAAACCTAATCAACCTGATCTCAGGAGAACTCACTCACTATCCCTAGGACAGGACCAAGCCATGAGGGATCCACCCCCATGACCCAAACACCTCCCACCAGGCCCCACCTCCAACACTGGGGATTACAATTCAACATGACGTTTGGTGAGGACACATACTCAAACTATATCAACATCTGTCTGGGATCCCAACTAGTTATATTTTTCTTTCCTACACAGTTATTGGTTTTTAATCTCTGGTATATTTAAATACTACAAAAATTTCTAAACAATCTAAAAATTATTTAGACCCAGCTTAGTTGTTACTTTTTCTATGGGGTCTTCTTTCATTCCCCAGCCACTATCTTCTTCTGAACTCTCAGAGAACTTGTGATCTTACCAACACATTTGAGTTGCATTTCTGTAGGAGTTGTTTTGTATACATATGTTACATCTTTCTCAAGACACTGAACTTCCAGAAATCAGGGACAATATAATCACAGTTCCCATAATGCACAGGACAATGGACTTACATACTGTTTCTTTTTGGTCCTTATCTCTGATCAAACAAGAAAATATGGAGTCATCCTGTCTACTCTTGGAAGGAGTAATCAATCTTCACCAAATGATCGGTAAACAGAAGGTCAGTACACAAGTCACCTGTGTCTTGAAGGTTTGCGGTAATAAACGTTGTATGAAAGGGTCAGAGGAACTAAATGGCAGGTGGGTGAAGACTAAGAAGCTACTCAGAGAAGGACTTTGAAAGAAGGCTGTGGTTGGGAGTGGTGTATGTGTGGAAAGGGACAGTGGCTTCTAGTCGTTGGGGTATTTGGGAGAGAGAACAGGGATAATGATTGGGGTTCCTCAGTGCTTAGACTAAGGGGTCAATATGGCCACAGCATTTGGGATATGGGAAGCAGTGGGGATCTGTTTGGGACAGGCTAAGTGCAGGACAGGGAGGACTGAATGTAATGAGCTCAGGCCTTAGAACCCGGGGAGAAGGACAGATAGAAAGGAGCACTGTGGGAATGGAGTCGCCAGTGACAGACCCTCCTTCATAGAACCCCACTGGCCAGTGTGGGGACCTGGACCACCAACCACCAGACAGGAAAGGAGAATGATCAACAGTGCCTTCTGTCAGGGAGGGAGGAGTTGGCAGCACCAGCAGTCCTGGCTCACCTAGGCGCCAGTCTCTCTTATTCCTAGAACCTCCACCATTTGAATGGAGTATGTCTTCCTTAATCAAAGACTGGACTTTCTGGCAGTTTGTGGTTTAATTTAATTTGCACAGTACTTCATAATAGTTACAGTTACATGAACTGGTATATAACATTGGGGATAATGTGGTTTTTCTCTGATGATAATTGCCTTTTTAAATGATGATAATTGCCCTTTAAAAACAAGTAATATTCTCACAATACTCCTTCTCTTTCATGTTGGCTGGTCAAGGCAGACTATTTTAAGTCATACTTTAAAATAAAGGATCAAATCCTTGTTTCCATTCTTCGGTTAATACTACTTTGCTGAAATATTTTTATGATTTGTTTCAGTTACAATTAGTTTTTTGCAAGGGCTGACTGATTTGTTGATTTTCTGACTATTTTAATTACTTGGTTAGGTGTTCCATGTAGAATTTGATTTTTCTTTTTACAGTCTGGATTAATGCCACATATTTTATACTTGCCACCACTTTCCCCACATCCCACACGGTTATTGGTTTTTATCTCTGGTATATTTATCTTCTCTAGTTTAGTGCCTTGTTTTTAAAATTTGTGATGATAAAGTTATTGAATATGCATTTTCCTTGTTAATATGTTCATTTTTTGTTCTAGAAATTGATATTATACTATAAGCCTATTTGAAACAAACCAACAAAAACAGGTGCCCCAGTTTCTGCCTTACAGGAATTCTCAGTAGGATCTCTTGGTAGGAGGTGGGAGAGACTGTGAGACTTCTTTTAGGGGGAATACAAGAAAATGCCTCTTCACGCATTTTCTAAGGAAGCCCTCAGAAAGCTCCACCAATGTCCCTGAACTTTGGCAACCGTGAATTATAAAGACTAGGCCTCCACTGGGAGCTGGAAAAGTTCCCAATGTACTTAAGAATCACCTCGTAGGCTTTTTGAAAGATCAGAGCAAGAATGCCACCACAAGAATCAAATCTCTGGGAGGTGCAGTCAGCTTTCCAGGGAATTCTACCCAGCACCAAAACTTAGAAGCCAACGAGCCAGGTGATGAAAAGCTCAACTTCAGAGCTGTAAATGTGGGGAAAATCCTTTCCAGCATTTGGGACCATGGGCCAGGGGCAGAATAAACAACTGGAAAAGATGGCCGAGGGAGGTGGCTCATGCCTATAATCCTAGCACTTTGGGAGGCCAAGGTGGGTGGATTACCTGAGGTCAGGAGTTCTAGACCAGCCTGACCAACATGGCAAAACCCCATTTCTACTAAAAAATACAAAAATTATCCAGGTACGGTGGCTGGCGCCTGTAATCCCAGCTACTCAGGAGGCTGAGGCAGGAGAATCACTTGAACCTGGGAGGTAAATGTTTCAGTAAGCTGAGATCACACTACTGTACTCCAGCCTGGGCAACAGAGCGAGACCCTTTCTCAAAAAAAAAAAAAGAAAGAAAAGAAAAAAGAATAAAGAAAAGACACTGCAGAGTACTAGCAGGGAGAATAGGAAGCCACGTGCTAAGGTCCATCAGTCCAGCTGCTGTACCTATGCTTTATTGGACTTCTCTTCCTACATGTGACAAGCTGGCGAGGACAACAATTTTATGAATCTGATTATTTTGAAAAAGGTATTGTTTACTTCCAAAAAGAAAGTTAGTTTGTTGTACTTTCCATTTTTCTTTGCTCTGTGAGTTCTTACGACTTGGGAGTTATTTCTCCTTGACATACTTTCAAGGTTGTCAGTCTGGTTGCTAAATTGCACAACTGTCTAAATTATGGAAATTAAGTTATCTGCTTTCTGCTTGGTCTCTTTCCTTAATTCTGCAAATCTGTTCCCTGTTACCCTTACTCAACTGTTAATGACTTCCAGTGTGTGTCTGAAGTTCTAATTGTCTTACATCCAAGAAATTAATTCTTTAGAGCTTTTATGTAGAAGGGGCACAAGTGCCCTGAGCTAGCAATGGGGTCTTGGACAAAGTCTCCTCTCCTCCAGCCTTTTTTCCTTTCCCAGGCAACAGAGTGGGTGCTGAGCTGATGCTAAGCCAAGGGAGTAGGGGAAAGGGGAGGTGTGGAGACAAGGGTCTGCTGTGCTCACCTTCTTTGATTTTATTTTATTTTTTTATTTATTTTATATTTTTTTATTATACTTTACGTTCTAGGGTACATGTGCACAACATGCAGGTTTGTTACATATGTATACATGTGCCTTGTTGGTGTGCTGCACCCATTAACTCATCATTTACATTAGGTATATCTCCTAATGCCATCC
Source organism: Colobus angolensis palliatus (assembly GCF_000951035.1). Taxonomy (NCBI): domain Eukaryota; kingdom Metazoa; phylum Chordata; class Mammalia; order Primates; family Cercopithecidae; genus Colobus; species Colobus angolensis. The sequence continues at coordinate 743,201 of NW_012118465.1, read as the reverse complement.
CTCCCCCCTACACCCGCCCTACAACAGGCCCTGGTGTGTGATGTTCCCCTTCCTGTGTCCAAGTGTTCTCATTGTTCAATTCCCACCTATGAGTGAGAACATGAGGTGTTTGGCTTTCTGTTCTTGCAATAGTTTGCTGAGAATGATGGTTTCCAGCTGCATCCATGTCCCTACAAAGGACACAAACTCATCCTTTTTTATGGCTGCATAGTATTCCATGGTGTATATGTGCCACATATTCTTAATCCAGTCTGTCATTGATGGACATTTGAGTTGATTCCAAGTCTTTGCTATTGTGAATAGCACCACAATAAACATACATGTGCATGTGGCTTTATAGCAGCATGATTTATAATCCTTTGGGTATATACCCAGTAATGGCTGGGTGAAATGGTATTTCTAGTTCTAGGTCCTTGAGGAATCACCACACTGTCTTCCACAATGGTTGAACTAGTTTACAATCCCACCAACAGTGTAAAAGTGTTGCTATTTCTCCACATCCTCTCCAGCACCTGTTGTTTCCTGACTTTTTAATGATTGCCATTCTAACTGGTGTGAGATGATATCTCATTGCAGTTTGATTTGCATTTCTCTGATTGCTAGTGATGATGAGCATTTTTTCATGTGTCTGTTGGCTACATAAATGTCTCCTTTCAAGAAGTGTCTGTTTAACCTTTGCCCCAATGGGGTTGTTTGTTTTTTTCCTGTAAATTTGTTTGAGTTCTTTGTAGGTTTTGGATATTAGCCCTTTGTCAGATAAGTAGATTGCAAAAATTTTCTCCCATTCTGTAGGTTGCCTGTTCACTCTGATGGTAGCTTCTTTTGCTGTGCAGAAGCTCTTTAGTTTAATTACATCCCATTTGTCAACTTTGGCTTTTGTTGCCATTGCTTTTTTTTAGACATGAAGTCCTTGCCCGTGCCTGTGTCCTGAATGGTATTGAATGGTATTGCCTAGGTTTTCTTCTAGGGTTTATGGCTTTAGGTCTAACATTTAAGTCTTTAATCCATCTTGAATTAATTTTTTATAAGGTGTAAGGAAGGGATCCAGTTTCAGCTTTCTACTTATGGTTAGCCGGTTTTCCCAGCACCATTTATTACATAGGGAATCTTTTCCCCATTTCTTGTTTTTGTCAGGTTTGTCAAAGATCAGATGGTTGTAGATGTGTGGTATTATTTCCAAGGGCTCTGTTCTGTTCCATTGGTTTATATCTCTGTTTTCGTACCAGTAGCACGCTGTTTTGGTTACTGTATCCTTGTAGTATAGTTTGAAGTTAGGTAGCATGATGCCTCCAGCTTCGTTCTTTTGGCTTAGGATTGTCTTGGCAGTATGAGCTCTTTTTTGGTTCCATATGAACTTTAAAGTAGTTTCTTCCAATTCTGTGAAAGAAAGTCATTGGTAGTTTAATGGGGATGGCATTGAATCTATAAATTACCTTGGGCAGTATGGCCATTTTCATGATATTAATTCTCCCTATCCATGACCATGGAATGTTCTTTCATTTGTTTGTGTCCTTTTCTATTTCATTGACCAGTGGTCTGTAGTCCTCCTTGAAGAGGTCCTTCACATCCCTTGTAAGTTGGACTCCTAGGTAATTTATTCTATTTGAAACAATAGTGAATGGGAGTTCACTCATGATTTGGCTCTCTGTTTGTCTGTTATTGGTGTATAAGAATGCTTGTGATTTTTGCACATTGATTTTGTATCCTGAGATTTGCTGAAGCTGATTACCAGCTTAAGGAGATTATACGCTGAGACAATGGGGCTTTCTAAATATACAATCATGTCATCTGCAAACAGGGGCAATTTGACTTCCTCTTTTCCTGATTGAATACCCTTTATTTCTTTCTCCTGCCTGATTGCCCTGGCCAGAACTTCCAACACTTTGTTGAATAGGAGTGGTGAGAGAGGGCATCCCTGTCTTGTGCCAGTTTTCAGAGGGAATGCTTCTAGTTTTTGCCCATTCAGTATGATTTTGGCTGTGGGTTTATCATAAACAGCTCTTCTTATTTTGAGATACTTTCCATCAATACCTAGTTTATTGAGAGTTTTTAGCATGAAGGGCTGTCGAATTTTGTCAAAGGCCTTTTCTGTATCTATTGAGATAATCATGTGGTTTTTGTATTTGGTTCTGTTTATATGCTGGATTATGTTTATTAATTTGTGTATGTTGAACCAGCCTTGCATCCCAGGAATGAAGCCCAGCTGATCGTGGTGGATAAGCTTTTTGATATGCTGCTGGATTCGGTTTGCCAGTATTGTATTGAGGATTTTTGCATCGATGTTCATCAGGGATATTGGTCTCAAATTCTCTTTTTTTGTTGTTTCTCTGCCATGCTTTGGTATCAGGATGATGTTGGCCTCATAAAATGAGTTAGGGAGGATTCCCCCTTTTTCTATTGATTGGAATAGTTTCAGAAGGAATGGTACCATCTCCTCCTTGTACCTGCAGTAGAATTCGGCTGTGAATCCGTCTGGTCCTGGACTTTTTTTGGTTGGTAGGCTATTAATCATTGCCTTAATTTCAGAGCCTGTTTTTGGCCTATTCAGGGATTCAACTTCTTCCTAGTTTAGTCTTGGGAGAGTGTATGTTTCCAGGAATTTATCCATTTCTTCTAGGTTTTCTAATTTATTTGTGTAGAGGTGTTTATAGTATTCTCTGATGGTAGTTTGTATTTCTGTGGGGTCAGTGGTGATATCCTCTTTATCATTTTTTATTGCGTCTATTCGATTCTTCTCTCTTTTCTTGCTTATTAGTCTTGCTAGCAGTCTATCAATTTTGTTGATCTTTTCAAAAAACCAGCTCCTGGATTCATTGATTTTTTG
>NW_012118465.1:704828-739542 GCF_000951035.1 Colobus angolensis palliatus | reverse complement strand
TTTTTTTGTTTTCCATTTGCTTGGTAGATCTTCCTCCATCCCTTTATTTTGAGCCTATGTGTGTCTCTGCATGTGAGATGGGTCTCCTGAAAACAGCAAACTGATGGGTCTTGACTCTATCCAATTTGCCAGTCTGTGTCTTTTAAATGGAGCATTTAGTCCATTTACGTTTAAGGTTAATATTGTTTTGTGTGAACTTGATACTGTCATTATGATGTTAGCTGGTTATTTTGCTCGTTAGTTGATGCAGTTTCTTCCTAGCATCAATGGTCTTTACAATTTGGCATGTTTTTGTGGTGGCTGGTCCTGGTTGTTCCTTTCCATGTTTAGTGCTTCCTTCAGGATCTCTTGTAGGGCAGGCCTGGTGGTGACAAAATATCTCAGCATTGGCTTGTCTGTAAAGGATTTTATTTCTCCTTCACTGATGAAACTTAGTTTGGCTGGATATGCAATTCTGGGTTGAAAATTCTTGTCTTTAAGAATGTTGAATATTGGCCCCCACTCTCTTCTTGCTTATAGAGTTTCTGCCAAGAGATGTACTGTTAGTCTGATGGGTTTCCCTTTGTAGGTAACCCGACCTTTCTGGCTGCCCTTAAAATTTTTTCCTTCATTTCAACTTTGGTGAATCTGACAATTATGTGTCTTGGAGTTGCTCTTCTTGAGAAGTATCTTTGTGGCATTCTCTGTATATCCTGATTGTGAATGCTGACCTGCCTTGCTAGGTTGGGGAAGTTCTCCTGGATAATATCCTGCAGAATGTTTTACAACTTGGTTCCATTCTCCCCGTCACTTTCAGTTACACCAATCAGATGTATATTTGGTCCTTTCACATAGTCCCATATTTCTTGGAGGCTGTGTTTGTTTCTTTTTACTCTTTTTTCTCTAAACTTCTCTTCTTGCTTCATTTCATTCATTTGATCTTAAATCACCGATGCCCTTTTTCCCAGTTGATCGAATCAGTTACTGAAACTTGTGCATTTGTCAGGTAGTTCTTGTGCCATGGTTTTCAGCTCTATCAAGTCATTTAAGGAATTCTCTACATTGGTTATTCTAGTTAGCCATTCATCAAATCTTTTTTCAAGGTTTTTAGCTTCTTTGTGATGGGTTCGAACTTCCTCCTTTAGCTCAGAGAAGTTTGATTGTCTGAAGCCTTCTTCTCTCAACTTGTCAAAGTCATTCTCTGTCTAGCTTTGTTCCATTGCTGGCAAGGAGCTGCATTCCTTTGGAGGGGGAGAGTCACTCTGGTTTTTAGAATTTTCAGTTTTTCTGCTCTGTTTTTTCCCCATCTTTGTGGTTTTATCTACCTTTGGTCTTTGATGATGGTGACGTAGAGATGGGGTTTTGGTATGGATGTCCTTTCTGTTTGTTAGTTTTCCTTCTAACAGTCAGGCCTCTCAATGGCAGGTCTGTTGGAGTTTGCTGGAGGTCCACTCCAGACCCCGTTTGCCTGGGTATCACCAGCAGAGACTGCAGAAGAGTGAATATTGCTGAACAGCAACTATTGCTGCCTGATTGTTCCTCTGGAAGCTTCATCTCAGAGGAGTACCCAGCCACGTGAGGTGTGACATGTCAATCTGCCCCTAGTGGGGGATGTCTCCCAGTTAGGCTACTCGGGGATCAGGGACTCACTTGAGCAGGCAGTCTGTCCGTTCTCAGATCTAAAACTCCGTGCTGGGAGAACCACTACTCTCTTCAAAGCTGTCAGACAGGAACATTTAAATCTGCACAGGTTTCTGCTGCCCTTTGTTTGACTATGCCCTGTCTGCAGCGGTGGAGTCTACAAAGGCAGGCAGGCCTCCTTGAGTTGCCATGGGCTCCACCCAGTTCAAGCTTTCCGGCCACTTTGTTTACCTACTCAAGCCTCAGCAATTGTGGGTGCCCCTCCCCCAGCCTCACTGCTGCCTTGCAGTTAGACCTCAGACTGCTGTACTAGCAATGAGGGAGGCCCCATAGGCATGGGACTCTCTGAGCCAGGTGTGGGATATAATCTCCTAGTGTGCCATTTGCTAAGACCCTTGGTAAAGCACAGTATTAGGGTGGGACAGACCTGATTTTCCAGGTGTTGTGTGTCACAGTTTCCCTTGGCTAGGAAAGGGAATTCCCTTCCCCCTTGTGCTACCTGGGTGAAGCGATGCCTCACCCTGCTTCAGCTGTCGCCGGTGGGTTGCACCTCTCTCCTGTACCCACTGTCTGACACACCCCAGTGAGATGAACCTGGTACCTCAGTTGAAAATGCAGAAATCACCTGTCTTCTCTGTCGCTCACGCTGGGAGATACAGTTGTTCCTATTCGGAATATGTAGCCTAGAGCTGCTCCTATTCGGCCATTTTGGAACTGCCCTCCCTTCTTTGATTTTAAACCATATACTTCTACATCTGAAAAACCTGCTATAAAACCTTTCATTTCTTGCTTCCCTGCTTGTTTGATTTTCTCCTCTCATTTCTTTCTTTTCTTTTCTTTATTTTTCATTTCTCCCTTCCTTCCTTTCTTCCTCTCCTCTTTCTTTCCTTCTTTCACTCTTCTGAAATCTGTCAATGTTCATTTGTTTTCTGGACTTCTGACCACAGTTCTAGCTTCACAGATATTAGCAGGAAAAATCTAGATATTTAATTTCTAATTTGGCCAAGCCCAAAAGATTTCTTAGGGATTCCAACAAAAAGGAACTCATCAATAATGATAGTTTGAACCCTTACTGTGTAATAACCCCTATGTGACCCTGCATTCATTTAGACTCTACTCAGCCCACAGCCACCATGCAGCTACCTCCAACAGCTATTGCTGCTCACCGCCTTCCAATCTGATGATTCTAGTTGCTGGTAATTGTTAAACAAAATTATGGGAGGCATTGTTCTGGACTGAGCTACTGCACTAGGCCCCAGTAGACTAGACTGAACCAAAATAGAGTCATGCATGCTAAGTGCCATGTAATCAAACTGAAACTTTAAGAAAGCAGATAGATCTCCAAACAGACCAGTTTCTGTTCACTTAAAAATAGGAGATTCCAGCATAATAAGGAACTCCCCTTGGCCCTAACTGTTGACGTCAATGTGTAAAGTCTTGGTCAACTTCCTAAAGGGGGAAATTGTTAAATTAAGTTAAAGCTGCTTCCTTACATAATTTAAGTTCACCCTAAAGGTTTCTTCAAGTATAGTGAACTATAAGTTAACTGGATGCGTGGGTAAATTGTAACCTATTCTTGTATTGATCACACAGTTTCAGCCAATCACAGGTGGCCGACTGTTCAAATCATGTTCAAATGAGGCAAATGCTGAGCTGACACCAATCCAGCTGTTTCTGTATCTTACTTCCATTTTCTATCCATCACTTTCCTTGTTCTGTCCACAAACATTAGCCAGCCATGTGGCAGCCCTGGAGTCACTCTTAACCCATTCTTTTTTAGGAACTTCTGATTATCTCATTCTTTGCTCAATGAAATGCTGTTAAATTTAATTCATTTGAAGTTTTTCTTTTAAAGTACTGAATTGAGACTTGCTTCCTGTTCTCTTAAGTTCTGCATAGCACCTTACTGTCACCCAATCCAGTGTGTGTGCATTATATCCCCATTACTCTGGCCCGAGCAACAGACATATACTGTTTATGACTGAGATAAAGGAACTAGCTCCACTTACATAAAAAGTGTCTACATCAGGATAATGAGAAGAAAAACCACAGACCAGGACAAAATATTTGCAAAAGATATTTCTGATAAAGAACTGTTGTCCAAAATATACTCAATATTAAGAAAATAAACAATCCTTTTTTAAAAATGGGCTAAAGATCTTAACCTCTCCAAAGATATACAGATGGCAAATAAGCATATGAAAAGATGCTTCACCTCATATGTCATTAGGGAATTTCAAATTAAAACAACAATTGAGATACCACTATACATTTATTAAAATGGCCAAAATCCAGAACACAAACAACATTGCTGGTTGGTGGGAATGCAAAATTATACAGCCACTTTGGAAGCCAGTTTGGCATTTTCATATAAAACTAAACATGCTCTTATCATATGATCCTGCAATTGTACTACCTGGCATAATTTCTAAAAGGATTGAAATTTATGACCACACCAAAACCTGCACGTGAATGTTTATAGCAGCTGTATTCATAATTGTCAAAACTTGAAAGCAACCAAGAGGTCCTCCAATGAGTGAATGGATAAATAAACCAGTCTATCTAGGAAACAGACTATTTTTCAGCATTAAAAAGAAATGAGCTATCAAACCATGAAAATATGTGAAGGAAAATTAAGTGCCTATAATTAAATGAAATAAACCAGTCTTAAAAGAGTACATAGCATATGATTTCAACTATAACATATTCTGGAAAAGGCAAAACTATGGCGACAGTAAGGTAAACACACGTACATCCAAACTCATAGGATATACCTTAAGAGTGAGCGCTAATGGAAACTGTGGAGTTTGGGTGATAATGCTGTGTCAGTGTAGGTGCATGGATTGTTACAAATGTACCACTCTGGTGTGCAATGTTGATAATGGGGAAACTGTGGGGTGAAAAGAGGGAAATCTCTGCCTCTTCTGCTCAATTGTGCTGAGACTCTAAAACTGCTCTAAAAAATAAAGTCTGTTTTAAAAGAAAACTGTCTCTACATATCACTCCAAACATGGAACGGAAGTGGGGGGTAATCTTTCCTCTTTCCACTCTTTGTCACTGTGGACAGACATCTCTTTCCCCCAGGGAATTACTCTATTTGGGGGTGGAGGCGGTGTGGGAAAGCAAGCAAGATAGCCCGTCATTGTCCAGTATGCTACTTACGACAAGCAACTCTTCCCATCTGATATGGTTTGGCTGTGTCCCTACCCAAATCTCAACTTGAATCGTATCTCCTAGAATTCCCACGTGTTGTGGGAGGCACCCAGTGGGAAGTAAGTGAATCATGGGGCCGATTTTTCCTGTGTTAGTCTCATGATAGTGAGTAAGTCACATGAGATCTGATGGGTTTATCAGGGGTTTCCACTTTTGCTTCTTCCTCATTCTCTCTTTCCACCACCATGTAAGAAGTGCCTTTTGCCCTCCCCCATGATTCTAAGACCTTCCCCAGCCACATGGAACTGTAAGTCCAGTTAAACCTCTTTCTTTTGTCAATTGCCCAGTCTCAGGTATGTCTTCACCAGTAGCATGAAAACTGACTAATACAGTAAATTGGTACCAGCAGAGTGGGGCATTGCTGAAAAGTTACTTGAAAATGTGGAAGCAACTTTGGAACTGTGTATCAGGCAGAGGTTGGAATTGTTTGGAGAGCTCAGAAGGCAGAAACATATGGGAAAGTTTGGAACTCCCTAGAGATTTGTTGAATGGCTTTGCCCAAAATGCTGATAGTGACATGGACAATAAAATCCAGGCTGAGGTGGTCTCAGATGGAGATGAGGAACTTGTTGGGAACTGGAGTAAAGCTGACTCTTGCTATGCTTTAGCAGAGAGACTGGTAGCATTTTGCCCCTGCCCTAGAGATCTGTGGAACTTTGAACTTGAAAGAGATGATTTAGCATATTTGGCAGAAGAAATTTCTAAGCAGCAAAGCATTCAAGAGGTGATTTGGGTGCCATTAAAAGCATTCAGTTTTATAAGGGAAGCAGAGCATAAAAGTTTGGAAAATTTGCAGCCTGACGATGCGATAAAAAAGAAAAACCTGCCTTCTGGGGAGAAATTCAAGCCAGCTGCAGAAACTTGCATAAGTAGCAAGGAACTTAATGTTAATCCCCAAAACCATAAGGAAAATGTCTCCAGGCCATGTCGGAGACCTTCACAACAGCCCCTCCCATCACAGGCCGGAAGGCCCAGAAGGAAAAAGTGGTTTCCTGGGGCCAGGCCCAGGGTGCCCATGCTGTGTGCATCTTAGGGACTTGGTGCCCTGTGTCCCAGTCACTCCAGCCATGGCTGAAAGGGGCCAACGCAGCACTCAGGGTGGTGGCTTTAAAGGGTGAGAGCCTCAAGCCTTAGCAGCTTCCATGTGGTGTTTAGCCTGTGGATGCACAGAAATCAAGAACTGAGATTTGGGAACCTCCTCCTAGATTTCAGAAGATGTATGGAAATGCCTGGATGCCCAGGCGAAAGTTTGCTGCAGGGGTGGGGACCTCATGGAGAACCTCTGCTAGGGCAGTGCCAAAGGGGAATGTGGGGTTGGAGCCCCCACACAGAGTCCCTACTGGGGCACTGTCTAGTGGAGCTGTGAGAAGAGGGCCACCATCCTCCAGACCCCAGTATGGTACATCCAGGGACAGCTTGCACCGTGTGCCTGGAAAAGCTTCAGACACTTCATGCCAGCCCATGAAAGTAGCCAGGAGGGAGTCTGTACCCTGCAAAGCCACAGAGCGGGAACTGCCCAAGACCATGGGAACTCACCTCTTGCATCAGTATGGCCCAGATGTGAGACATGGAGTCAAAGGAGATCATTTTGGAACTTTAAGATTTGACTGCCCTGCTGGATTTCAGATTTTCATGGGCCCTGTAGCCCCATTGTTTTGGCCAATTTCTCCCATTTGGAATGGCTGTATTTACCCAATGCCTGTACTCCCCTTATATCTAGGAAGTAACTAACTTGCTTTTGACTTTACAGGCTCATAGGCAGAAGGGACTTGCCTTGTCTCAGATGAGACTTTGGACTGTAGACTTTTGGGTTAATGCTGAAATGAGTTGAGACTTTGGGGGACAGTTGGGAAGGCATGATTGGTTTTGAAATGTGAGGACATGAGATTTGGGAGGGGCCTGGGGCAGAATGATAGGGTTTGGCTGTGTCCCCACCCAAATCTCAACTTCAACTATATCTCCCAGAATTCTCACGTGTTGTGGGAGAGACCCAGTGAGAGGTAATTGAATCATGGGGCCGGTCTTTTTCATGATATTCTTGTGATAGTGAGTAAGTCTCATGAGATATGATGGGTTTATCAGGGGTTTCCACTTTTGCTTCTTCCTCGTTCTCTCTTGCCCACTGCCCTATAAGACGTGCCTTTCACCCTCTACCATGATTGTGAGACCTTCTCCAGTCACGTGGAAATGTAAGTCCAATTAAACCTCTTTCTTTTGTAAGTTGCCCAGTCTTGGGTATGTCTTTATCAGCAGCAAACGGACTAATACACCGTCCCTCGCCAACATGCACCTCAAAATCACCAAGCCTAGCCTTCAGTTACCAAAACTGATTAATCAGACAAGGAAGATCATAAGCTCCACACTCTTCCTCCATATTATGGGACTATCACAAGAAACCTTGCCTGGTTCGGGTCATACGAGCATGCCTTGGCCCCAATTTTGACGTAAGAGCACCTATGATTTTCTTCTGCTGTCCTGACTCTCACACCTTTTCTTTGGACGGTGGTGCTGACTCTAATTCCCTGCTCCCTTTGGTCGAATATGACTCAGGCTGGACCAATCAGAGCCTTGCATTCCCCTGGCCATAGTGATTGGTTCCAGGTCAAGCCACACCTAAAACCACGCCCTAAACTCTTCTGTCACTTGAGTTTGTACATTTCCTCTTTGCTTAAGCATTTTTGGGTTGGGTTTGCTGTCGCGTGCAACCATAACAGCACTGAAAATTTATCCACACATAGCCTGGTGCCTGTGAGGGTGTGCCCGTGTAAGGCCAGCTGCCACAAAGACGGGAGCCTAGCATCCAGCCTTGAGTTTGTATGCAACTGCGTTGACTGGAGACTTCTGAGGAGAGAAGAGGCCTCTAGGAGACAGGCTAGGGTGGGAAGCGTCTGTGAGGAGCCATCAGGAGCCTCCAAACCTGCCCCAGAACCACCGGTCTGCCTCTGCGGGCCTCTCTCTGACTCCCTTCCAATCTGTGCCCTTTCTGCAGCTGTCTTCCCTCCATTGTCATAAATACAATCGTGCAGCCAAGTGAGTCCAGAATCAGCCAGCTCTTTCTTATCCATACCCAGGGCTCTGCAATCTGCTTTCCTCTCCTTCTCCGTTTGCAGCCCATAATTGTGATGGTCTGCCCCACACACCAAAGTCCACTGTCTCAGAACCTCACCCCAGACCCTCTGGAGCCCTTGCCTTAACAGTCAGCCCCTCACTGACCACCCTCAGCTGAGGCTGAGGTTCCCGGACACATAGCGGTTGTCCACTCTGGTGGTGCCCTAGAATCACTTGAAAAGATTGGACAAAACGCTGAGGCCCGGCCGGGCGCGGTGGCTCACACCTGTAATCCCAACACTTTGGGAGGCCGAGGTGATCAGATCACGAGGTCAGGAGATCGAGACCATCCTGACTAACATGGTGAAACCCCATCTCTACTAAAAACACAAAAAATTAGCCGGGCGTGGTGGCGGGTGCCTGTAGTCCCAGCTACTCAGGAGGCTGAGGCAGAAAAATGGCATGAACCCGGGAGGCAGAGCTTGCAGTGAGCCGAGATAGCGCCACTGCACTGGCCCTGCAGTGTCTGCCTGGGCGACAGAGCGAGACTCCGTCTCAAAAACAAAACAAAACAAAAAGAAAAACAACAAACAAAAAAATACACTGAGGCCTGGGCCCCATTTCCAGCTCTTCTGATTTAACTGCTTGTGAGTAGGGCCCAGGCAATAGGATTTTGTAAAATTTCCCAGATGATTCTAAGGTGCAGTGATACAGTGTGAGTCCCTGCTCACAATTTCTGGGGAAGCTCCAAGCATGGCCCTTTGCACATGCTTGTTGCATTTAAGGAAAAGTCCAAACACAAAGAGCCTCATGAGGCACTTCAAACTAGTATCCCTTTTCTTCAATCCTCCCAGTGGTTTCCATTGCACACGGAGTGGCCTAGAAGGCTGTGTGTGTGACTTGGCTCCTGTCTGCCTTTCCTCCCTCATCTGGAAGCACTCTCCTATTGCAGAGCATGACGCATCCCCCTGGCCTTCATTCTGCTCCCTCATCCTGGGGACTTCCATCACAAGCCTGACTTCTGTGCATCAGTCAGCCTGGGCTTAAACATCCCAGGCTACCCCAGCAGAAGCAGGTCTCCTCCCCAGTCACTCCATTGCATCATCTTGCTTCCTTGTCATAGCATTTAGCACTATCTGAACTTACTTGGTTTTTCATCTGTATAAATTTATTATTGCCCATCTTACACCCCCTCCACCGCTACCCCCCCCCCCACGTCCGGTAAAGTAAGCCTCAAGAGTACAATTCTGTCTGTTCTTTCATGTCTGTATTCCAGCACCTACTGCCTGGGAGTACACCTGGAGCTCAGCAAACACAGACTAAATGGTTGCATTTCCCCCAGCAGACGAAAAAAGGCCAGAGGATATCAAATCTCACCACAAGGTGGGAGCATGCGTCCAGTCAATGGAGAGTTCCTCTGTGTTGCTCACTTTAGCACTTGGAGAGAAATCGTCAACATAAGGCACCTCTGGCTTTCCATCCTTCCATATCTGTCTAAAGAACCCACATGCTAGGAAGACCAGCCATCAAGCCAGATAAGGAAGCTGGGACTTCAAATTGCCCCTCTCTAGTCTCAACTGTTCTCTCTTTATGATGGGCACATTAATATTCTTCCAATATATCAGCATCATTTTGAAACTGGCTACAGAATACTTTAAAAGGAAAGATTCCACATGTTCCAGAAATAAAGTGCTTGAAATACTTTTGACGAAGAGGATAAAACCCAGTGTTTTAAGAGGAAATCAGCTAAAACTGGAGAGTTGGAACCCTCTGGCTTACTGATATTTATTGATCAATTACTGTATGCCCAAACATGTTGTGTAATAGTTGATCAGTTACTACTAAGTATAAACAAACTTTCACACTCCTTACCACAAATAGGCTTTAATAATAATAAACTAGTGAAGTCGGTTGGGCACGGTGGCTCACATCTGTAATCCCAGCATTTTGGGAGGCCGAGGAGGGTGAATCACAAGGTGAGGACTTCAAAACCAGCCTGGCCAGGTCTTTTGTATTTTTTGTAAAATACAAAAAATTAGCCAGGCATGGTGGTGGGTGCCTGTAATCCCAGATACTCAGGAGGCTGAGGCAGAAAATTGCCTGAACCCAGGAGGCAGAGATTGCAGTGAGCCAAGATCATGCCACTGCACTCCAGCCTGGGCGACAGAGGGAGACTCCATCTCAAAATAAAAATAAAAGTAAATAGGCAAAGTCCTTTTTTTATACAGATTTTCCCCACATGTTTGGGAAGACAAAATGAACATTTGAAGCATGAAGCAGTAAAGTGCTCAAATTTGGTAGTTAGAACAATTACAAGTTAAGGTAATAGTAGTATGCTGTTGAAGTATGCTGAGTGAAGTATGCTGTTGAAGTATGCTGAATGAAGAAGAGAGCAAGCAGCTTGGAGAAAGAAAATCAGGTTCTTCTGCTTGGGGTCTTAGTCACTTTACCTCTGAGTATCTGATATGGGGGCCAAGCCCCCAGAACCACGCATGTTTCATTTTTCTAGTATTTAACACTATCTGCTCCATGCAAGTTAATTGAACTAATGAATCCATTTGTAGAGAAGGAATGATAATAATATTAGCCTCTGTAGCTAGTAGGTTTAAATGACATAATGAAGCCAAACAGGTTTTGTAACTTATAAAATGCTACAATATGTTGCATATTATGATTAAATGCTAATCATACAGCCCACAACAGGAGAGCCTGAGGCAGGCATGGAAGGGTCATTGTCCACCAGAGACCTGTGGGAAGACTTCTTAGAGATGGGAGAGGGGCAAAGCTCTAGAGCGTCCTTCTCCACCTTTCTCTATCACTAGCAGTCAATCTGCGTTTAGCAGACCCCATCAGGCAGCAGGAACCCCCTTGCCAATCTTCATGGGGAACATGGTTTCTCATCTGGGAAGAAGTCCATGCTCCAAAGGCCAGAAATGCTTCCCTTCTCGGCCAGATTCTCTCCAAATGGCAGAGAGTGACTTTTCAGCAAATTAGATCTAACTATTTCTGCCAGGACCCCTCCTGCCCCCACCTCACATATTAACATCCTTGGAAGAAAGGCTCTGGAGCCATTCAAAATCTTATTATTGCCACTATAATTATTATAGTTATGACTATGACAATCATTATGAGGAAAATCATCCAAATGTTGTAAGGCAACAAAAAAAAAAAAAAAAGGAGGGGACTTCATGGCTCTGAACAAAAGTAAAAGGCCAGCAGATAAAGAGAAACGTCAATATCTCTTCTGCCAGGCCACCTCCAACTGTGTGGGGAAGCTGGGTGTGTATTGCAGGAGTGCAGGCGAACTGCCCTATGGCAGGAAGAAGTCCTTCCCTTCTCCTTCCTGTCCAGTATTTGTCTGTTCTCCTTCCCAAATGTCTCTAGCAGCCCTCATTTCCTCTCCATCCCTTCTTTGACTGCCTGAGCTCAGGCCTTTGAGACCTCTTGCCTGTATTACTGCAAGACCCCCCTCACCCACCTCCCAGCCTCTGGGCTCACTCAGTCTCTCTAGTGTTGCCCCAAAGGGATCTTTTTCAAATAGATGACATCACGACACTCCTCTGTCAAAACCAGGTGAAGCTTCCCATGGAAAATATGAGAATATATGTGGAAGTCTTCTGCATGGCTTGAAAGGCTTCAGACTGGTGCTATTATATGCATGTCTGTGTCCCTCTGAAATTCACAAGGTGAAGGTGTTAGGATGTGGGACCTTTGGGAGATGATTAGATCATGAGGGTGGAGCCTATGGGAATGAAATTAGTGCCCTCATAAAAGAGGTAGCAGAGAGGCCCCTCACCCCTTCTGCCATGTGAGGACCCTGCAGTAGGTGCTGCCTATAAGTCAGAACAGCGGCCCTCACCAGATGTCCAATCTGCCTTGATCTTGGACTTTCCAGCCTCTGGAACCGTGAGAAATACATTTCCCTTGTTTATAAGCCGCCCAATCTATGACGTTTTGTTATAGCAGCGCTATATAGCAGCCTAAACATGCTAAGACAACTGGCCACTGCCTTATCATATGGAGCCCATAGGCAGAAAGACAGATTCTTGGCTCCTGCACACACATCGCACATTCACATGCTTTACGTCCTCATTTCTCATAGTCAGTCAAGTTGTTCTCACAGCCTGGAAGTACCTGCTCATCCTACCATCTACTTTTTGAAGTCTTTCAAACCTTGGCTCTGACCACCTGTTCCAAATATTTCTCAATGTTGAAATTATCTTCTCAGCCTCTCCTAAGTATGTTATTTGCATTTAAGATACCCACCCTCAGATTTGGGCTAGTTCCCTGAGCCTGCAAGCCCTGGGGGTCACCGTCTCCCCCAATATTTAGCAGTAGCAAATAGTTGGAGCTGAATAAATGCCTGGTGAGTTGAAAGTATGTTTTATTGCTTTACCTTGACATGTTCTTGCAATGGTTCTGTGAACACATCACTGTAATGACCATGGTGCTGCACATGAGCAAACAGAAGCCAAGCAGCTTGGCCTGGGCCAGACACCAAGGTGCTGGATCCATGCATAGAGCCTAGCTCACTACAAAGGAAGCAAAGGTGGACCCGCTCAGAGTGGGACACTGCACTGGGGAAGTGCCTGGGGTGACTCTATGAGTCACAATATATAACATAGTGATTAAGAATCCAGGCTTTGTATCTGAATCCCAGTTTCATTATTTCTATCTGTGCAATCCTGGGGAGGTTTCCTCATCTCTGAATTTCAGTTTCTTTGTTTATAAAATGAGGGTAATGATAGCACCCTCACAGGATTGCCAGGAGTAAATTAAATAGCATCAAATACTAGCATTGAAGCAGGCATATACCGATACGTAGAGTTTTGTTGTGATTAAATTAGCACTGACAGTTTTGAAAAACAACACAGTCATATTTCTCTTTTGTGCCTGGGAATAGTGAAGAGGAGTCCAAAGTACCATCCCAGGAATGAGGAGGAGAAGGAGAGGTTGGAACAACATCCCCTGGTTGCCTGAGCACATTCCCAAGATACCAGGCCACCCATCAGCATTTCCCAAGCAACAAGTCACTGTCATTTCCTCCCCCATGCCCTGGGAAAGTGCACAAATTGAGTTCATTCCACAAGTCACTGTCTGCTCTTCTCAGGCCCAGTCATGACCCTCATAATCTATTTGATATGCAAAGGCCTAGGTATCAGCCATGTTGGACATGGTTCTGCAGGCATCTTTAGGTACACAAGAGACAAAAGCAGCATGCTTGCAACGAACTCAGTGCATACAAGAGATGCCCTCTTGCTTCTTTGAATCCAGGTTAATGAAAGTTGAATCCAGTTATCCAAGTGGGAGGAAGACAGTGAGAAAAAAGAAAGAGACGTTTCAACAGTGTTGAGGAACCAGGCAAGACCTGCTTCCCAAGCTGCAGCAGAGGCTGAAGAGTTCAGACCCTGGAGTCAGTCTGCCTGTGTTCAGTTTTGGTCCCATCACTTCCTAACTGCATGACTTTGAGCAAATTATATTGGCATTTTCTATTTCCTTACCTGCAAACTCGGAGTGCTGCTAACATCTATATCATAGAATCATTGTAAGGATTAAATGGAATAATTCATGTAAAGTTCATAGCATAACATTGGATGCAATAAATGCTCACTCGGTTAAGAGGGTTAGTAGTAGTGGTAGTGGTGGTGGTGATGGTAGTTTGATCCTGACCTAAACTGGGTGAATAATTTTATACCCACTTCACAGTTGAATAAACTCAGGTTCAAGCAGTCAAGGGTCTTGCTCAAGGTCGCATAGTACATGGCAGGTCCAACTCAAGTTCCACTCTGTTTCTGGCTGGGAGCTCAGTGAGTGATCCAAATGCCCAAAGGAGGAGGAGCTGAGACCAGAATGGACATTCTCTGGAAATCAGAGGACAAGAAAGATCCAAACCAAAGACCAAACTGAGCTAGGTAAAACATTAAAACATTCCAAATCATTACTTAGAACTAGTTAAGAGCATGCCTACTGAGAAAGTCACTCTCTTCTAGTTCCCTGAAATTGCCAAATTGTGCAAGATTTCACCATTCTCCTCTCCAGTATTCATCTACCTCAGATGTAGTACTTCTGTACTCAGAGGTAGTGCTTCATGGGAAGTCTTACAACCAGGGACAGAGGAGAAGTTTCCCCTAGAAGGAGCCCTAAGTCTATGTGTGTGAGCAGCAAATGCAAGGAGGCTCCAATCTTGACCCCAAGCTATTTCAAGAGGGTCTGGACTGCAGAAAAAGCCCACCTGTCTAGGACCTCTCCTGCAGGCTACTATTCTACCCCCAGGTGAAATCTACTCAATAAAAGCATTAAGATAGCATCTATTGACAAACTTACTTAAGGGTCAAAGGTCAGGAACTGCAGCTTGTGTTAGGACTAAAAGAAGAGAGTGACCTCAAAAGTTACAAATGACCTGGGGGAATTATGAGATGTGGGGCACTCACCACTCTTTGGTTATGACTGTAATGTTGCTGGGAGCCAGACACTTGTCGTGGCTGAGGACCCAAGTATCTGTATGATGACTTGACAGGTGCTCATAAGCACCTATCAAATGAACAAATAGAAGTCCCATCACTCCAAGTGAGCATTGTGACACACTTTCACAGTCACTGTCTCCTTTGGTTTTCCTGGCGACTCTGAGAGTTAACCTCAGCATGCATTCTTATCCAACAGGAAACACAAGGCTCTTCTGGTGACATCTCAGTAATAAGAGCAGCACAGAGTTTTTGAGCACAAATCTTATGAGCTTTCCATGATGCCACATGTTGAGGTGCCAGAGTGCTACTTGGTACATTCTGAGACCTGTCACAGCTCCCTGCTTCTTTCTTCCCTTTCTCCAGCACAGGCTTAAGGGGGCACCAAACATTTGAGCCCCTGGTGGCATCTTACCTTAGGTTGTTCTGGATGTCACTGTCACTAGCTTCTCTGAGTAGAAAGAACCAACAGAGACATTTGCAAAAGAGTTGTGAGTTTCAAGCGGGAAGACCTAGGATCTAGGATCAGCTTGGCTCCCTGCTAGCTGAGGCTCCCTGGCAAGTCATGAAGCATTTCTATTCCTCAGATTCCTGATCTGGGGTGTGGAGAGGACAACTAAGGGAAATAGGAATGTGACATGACCTCGATGGTACCTGACACATTACAGGTCCTGGAAAAACTGTTGTGGGGGATAAATATGAAAATGCATGCTAAGCAGTTATCCTGGGGCCTGGGCTCAATACACATTGCTACTACACTTGTTTCTGACCAACTTTGATCCCTGGGATGATGTCTGTCTAGCATGCTCACACCAGGAGCTGCCTCACTCCCACCACTATGGTTTTCACCTCCCCAGATCCCTGAAAAACACCCCTGCCTCTCTAGTCTCCCCAGGATCCCCAATCTCTCTGGGCTTCCCCTCACCCAGTCCACTGGGCATGAGTCTTATCCAGCCTGGATGCAGAAGTCAGGCCCCACCACCATCCTCACTAACCTACTGAAGCCCCTGCCTCTCAAAGTTCCACCAAGTCTGTGGCAAAACCCCAGGTCAGGCTGAAGGTCCCCATCAAGTCTTTGCTGTCTCTCTCTCCAGCTGAGCAGAGTCTTAACCATCTCATATTCATTTTAAGCACATTCCCTGTCCTGGAGCCCAGAACATTCTCCAGGCCTCTGGAACACCTGGTTGCACCCTTGCCTCCCTTTTCAGCGAGTGACTTTGCCTCCTTGCTCTGCAGAGTCAGGCACCCTGGGGTGAGTGCTTCTCTGCATCCCATCAGGACCACAAGGCACATGGGGCCATCGAGAGAAGGGAAAATAAATTGGAGGGGTGACATGGGATGAAGCCATGGCATCCTGGCAGCAGAAATGGGCTGGAGTGTGGCCCTGGGGACTCACTGATCACTCAGCCTTGAGGGAGGAAGCGAGGCCTGATATCACGTCTGGCATGTGGTAGTCACTCAGCAAATATCCATGCCCAGTGTTGATGTTTAATAAGCATGTTTTATTGTATTCAACACCATCCCGAGAATGCTGGTGTACAGGATCAAGTTGCCCATATCCCTGCCTTTTACGGACTCCAAGTGTGGGAAGGAACTGAAGGAGAGACCTGCCCAATTTCCATAACCCAAGATAACATGCTAGAGAGAGCACACAGCCTGTCGGGAGGCTCATTCATCTGCTTGGTGCAGGGGAGATGTTGAACATGTTCAGTCGCAGATTTGCCTGAAGAAAAAAGACCAGAGGAAGTGCAGCGGGCAGGTGGGAGGGTGTATTCTGTTTTTCAGAAATCATGTGTCCTCAGAGAATATACCTTCCAAAGTTCGTACCATTCGGGCGGCCAGCAGCACCGGCACCTGCCATCGTGGGGACACAAGCTGCCTGTCCGGTTTACCCTCTGCGCCTCAGCATGGAGTGAGATGCAGGCCAGTGAAACTGCTCTGTGGACAGGTCAGTAGAGAGAGTGGATCATGACAGGAGCCGAGAAACTGGCTTCTCATTTGGGCCCTACAGCTGACCGTGTTACACTGTGTGTGACAGAGAACATCATTTTTCTGGCCAAGGGCCTCCATTTGAAATTAGGATACTGACCCAGATCAGTGGTTCTCAAACTTGGATGTGCATCAGGGCCATCTGGAGGGCTTGGTAAAACACAGCTGCCCCCACTCCGCCACCACCAGAATTTCACACCCAGCAAGTCGGAGGTGGGGCCTAAGACCAATTCTAACAAATTCCCAGATGGAGCTCATGCTGCTGACCCAGGGACCACTCTTTGAGAACCACTGGCCTAAATAATGACTACAGCTACTTCCAGCTGTGAGATTTTAGAATTTTGTTTCTAAGAAGCAGTGTAATATGGGAAGAAGAAATTAAGAAATAAAGGAGGATTTTAGAAGACACATGAGGCCTGGTGCAGTGGCTCACACCTGTAATCCCAGCACTTTGGGAGGCCAGGTGGGAGAATTGTTTGATGCCAGGAGTTTGACACCAGCCTGGGCAACATAGCGAGATTTCATCTCTACTATAAAATTTTTTAAGAAATTGCCAGGTGTGGTGGCATGCACCTGTAGTCTTAGCTACTCAAGGCTGAGGTGGGAGAATCTCTTGAGCCTAGGAGTTCTAGGTTACAGGGAGCTATGATCACAACACTGCACTCCAGTCTGGACAACACAGTGAGACCCTGTCCCTAAAAGAAGAAGGAGGAGCAGGAGGAGCAGGAGAAGGAGGAGGAGGAGAGGAGAAGTTTCTAAACAGTACCCTCAAGCAACAAGCAGGTATCTGGGCATTGCCCAGGCCTGGCAGAAATGGAGCTGTGGGCCTAGCGGGACTACTCTCTCCTCTTTTCCGCTCTTAGGATTTCTTTTCATTTGGTTTTCATTGGCTTCTGCATCTGAGACCATATTTCACAGCAGCTGCTGGAGTCTGTAATGAAATGCTTTATGGGAAAGCACTTTGAAAATATGAAGGAAAAGGCGGGGGTTTATTTTGAACGTCTGTTTATATTTTCTGTTTTACCTCCATCAAAAAAGCAAATGATGATTGCAATAAAAGACAGAGTTGTAGTTGCTGGGAGAGAGTTGAATGGGATGGAATTGAACTTATTTGAGTTAAATAAGAGTCTCATTATCCCCATGCATAGGAACCAAACCCTGAATGGATGTGGAGGGAAGCCTGGGTGGCCCCAAAATCAAAGGAGACATGCTCTACCCTAGAACTGGGAAGGAGACAGGCCAAGGTGCCACAGGACACAGGCATGCGAGGGCCATGGACAAGGTGTGTTCATTTTCAGAAGATCTGGGAGCCACTTGCAGGCGAGTTCTTTCATATCTTGGGCCCTGAATTCTTGTGGGCCAAAATGCCTTGGGGTCTGTGGTCACAACATTCAATCAGTGCCCCGGGCACAGAATGAGAGTTCAAGCTCCCTGACCCCTGGTCAGTGTCATTTCCACTGCCTCAATATCTTTCATGGTCTTAAGGTTTCTCACCTACAGGTATAGCAGAGCCTCCTTAGACTTGAATCTGACCCCTTTTTATTTGGGGTTTTCTTTCTATGCAGGTTCAGCTGCTCCTCTAGACACCTATGCTTGCCTCTTATCCCAACACACAGAAGCATATAGATCTGCAAAAGGCAAACTAGGCAGTTTGCTCATGAACAATATCACCTGACATGAGACCTCTGGGATCCCTGTCCCAGGCCCCGTGCCTCCAAGGGCTCTGCTCTGGCCTCCTGAGCCATGACTCTTCCAATGAGGAGAAGCACTTGGGGGATCAAGGGAATAAGCCTACCTGGAGCCCATCCTCACATAGCCCATGCTCCGGTACACACAGCTAACCTGGGGGTAGCCAGGAGGTGGTCAAAGGGTGGATATTTTGGGGGAGGTCTTTGAAGGGTCAAGATGTCCACCCATCTGTGCACAAGCCCCTCAGGGTTCAAACAAGAACTGGGAATGGGGTCAAGGGAGGGCTTAGGCATGCATTTGCACTCTTGCACGGGTCCTGCCAGCACTTAGACCTGCCTATAAAACTGAGTTAAGTGCCAGTTTCCCAGAGGAATTGCATTCTATTTGTACAGGGAAAGAGGCTAAGGAGACATAGAGCAAGCCAGTGTCCTGGCAGTCTTCAGGCCTGTGCCAGGTCTGTCTGGAAAAGCCCAGGCAGATGGTTGCATGGCCTGCAGAGCCCAGAGGCCCCCACTGTGCTGGAAGAGTTGTCCAGCGTCACACAAGAGCCCTTCTCAGAGGGGTCAGCCACGTTCTTCACCACAGTTGTTTCAGGCCAAGATCCCAGCTACTCTTGAGAACACCCGTAAGTGGACGGCCAGCCAGGGTGGCGCCAGGCAGCCCAGCCTCAACAACTCCATGACCTTCTCCTGACCTCTGCATAGGGCCAGGTTGGGCAAAAGCCCCAGGTTCAACCCACTGGGCAGTGTGGTGTGGAAACACATTTGAGGCACCGAAGACCTGTTTTCCATGGGCATCACCAGAATTGAAACAGACTGGAACACTGAACTATTACCAAGAAGACAAATAGAAGTACTGGATTTAACCCCCCAAAATCAGTTGAACAAATACCAAATAAAAGATACCTTAATTAACCAGAGCATTAAAACCTCAGTGTGTCAGCAAACCATGAGCTTATATGAGCCAATTCTCTGCTAAAACAAAAACAAAAAGCAAATGCAAACTTAGATTGTGTTAATAGAAGTATAGGGTTCCAAACAAAGGAATTAGAAATGGCCCAGGCCACATGTAATACATTGTGCTCTGTTCCAGTAACCCATTTTTTTAAACAATTACAAATCAAAGTATTCTCTAATCCACAAATTAATATGGCAAGGAGGTTGGAATGTAGCCTTCGGAGAATTTTGAAGAAATGGCTTTTTAGCCCAGAAAGAAGATAAATCTCGGAGATTTGAGAGCTACCTTCCAAAAATTGATGGATCATATGAGAGAGTGCTTGTTTCAAGCTAAATACTACAACAGGATTCTGAGAAGAGCACTCCACAGAAATTGACACATACCCCACAGATAGAAATTGACACAACTTTTCTAGAGAACCACATGGCCCTCAATGTTAAGGTCATTAAGAATTCCAACATCCTTTGGCCAGGACTTCCACTGCTAGGAATTTATCTCCAAGAAGTAATCAGAATGTGGCAAAGATTTTCCTACAGTGATATTTTTGGCAGTGTTGTTTATAATATTGAAAAATTAGAAACAGCCTAGGTATCCAAAACTAAGACTACCTTACATACATTATAATATATCCATGCCACAGAAAATTTGGTGACCATTAAAAATATTTAATATATTTTCAAAGACTTTAATGATATGAGAAATGTCAGAATGTCAGTGAAAAGAACAAGCTGCATGCAAAATCTACAGTCATTGTGATTCCAATTTTGTAAAACATATGCCTGCTCACACATGCACAAATAGGAAGAAATATACCAAAATGCTAACAGTGCTCATCACTGCAGGTTATATTTATTGGGGATGTTTTCCAAATTACTTTTTCTGTATTTTTCAAATTTTCTGCAATGCATATGTGTCATCTTTATAATCAGAGAAAAGTACTAAACATATTTGAAGAGTAGTTACATGCTGAATGAGTGATAGATTCAGGGATGACTTGAAGCTGGAACTGCTCAAGAACAGCTTCCCATGAGGTGTGACCTTCTCTCTGTGAGTGTCCTGGTCTGCATTGTGTGCAGGGGTTGAACAAGAGAGTGGCCAAGTGTGAGCATGGATGGGATGAAAAGGAAAATGACCTTTACTGAGCGTCTGCTACAGATTGGTTTCTATGCTCCAAAGCTGACATTAAAAATCAAAATAACTTCTGCAATGAACTAAAGATGGTAAGAGTTGGAGCTGAGACCTGAATCCAGGACTTCCTGGCTCCGAAGCACAAATTTGAAGCAGCCTTCTTCACCTGCAAGAGCCAGGCCTGCATCAGTCACCTGTTTATAAGGCCAACAGCCTGATCACCTCTTGCAATCAACAAACAGGTAGGAAATCTTGCAATTTTTTACAAAGAATTGTCTACTGACAGATTTGTGTGGCCTTCAGGTGGAGACATCTCTTGGATAGGAATTGCTTAGGGAGTCACTGGACCACAGCTGGATTCTCAGAGTCCAGTGGTCCCTCATCACCACACTTCCTGAAGGCCAAGTGGCCTTACTTGTTATGTGGACCAAAGCTCCAGCTAATAGACTCCTTTTAAAGCCTTTAGGATGCAGTCCCTTCTATTCCAGAAGCTCAAAGCTACCTCCAGAGGAAAATAAGCCATCACGGTTTAAGAGAGCCTATACTCTCCCCCTCACTTTTACTGTCTTCCCCACCTTAGCCATTTTGCTAAGGTGCCAAAGAGCACATGGCTCACTTCTCTGTCCCAGACCACAATACTGAGTCAACACGGAAGTGTAGAGGAACAGGGTGAACTGGGGATTTCATCGAGGGCTCCAGACACCAAACTTGCAACAGTGATACATCTGTCTCCCACTAAGATTTTAGACTTCTAGAGGGTTACTTGAGTAAATGAGTTTTTATTTTCACAAGGGATCTTCAATGGGTCCCAGAAAAAAACCATCGACATAATCGTTCTTAGAACCTTCTGAGCACTGATGCATTCCTGAACTATCAACTGCTGCTCCTCTCCCTCCCTCCCCACACCAGCTGCACACACACACAGACACACATGAAATCACTCACCTTCCTGGTAAAGACTCTGAGCACCAAAAAATTTGAACTATTCCTGGCTTTAGCCAACAGAGTATGGAAAGCAATTGTTTTCAGCAAAGCCTTGCCCAAATGTGGAAGATGAATGTTCTCAGTGGACAGGCCCAACACCAAGTTCCTAAAGAGCACCTTCTTACCTAAGGGAGGTAGATGTACAACCTGCATTGACAGACACAGGGTCATCAGTTCTGAGGGCAAATGCCCCTTGCACAGCCTGTCGAGAAATAAAATTGTCTCCTATCTCAGAACTAAAGGTAGGGGTGAGGGACTTGAGGGAGAAGTATGTTTCTTGTTTTCTGATTTCCAGGGATTTTTAAACAGCCCTCAGTTTTTTAAAAAATAAGCTCTATTTCCAAATCTTTCCTAAATTGATATATTTTCTAAGAAAAGGCAGTCTTTGAGCATCAACATATATTTAAGAGAGTCAGAAATGTCCAGCATGGGACGCTTGGCTCCCATCCTTCATGAAACTATCTTCAGAGCATCTAAATATTTTCCCCAGATAACCCTAATAGACCACTATGGGTCTCCAGCTATATGACCTTGGGGAATTCATCTGATATCTCTGGATGTCACCCTCCTGCTCTATAAAATAAAGGTGTGATCATCAAGATGCCTCCTAGTTTTAAATTGTATGATTCAACTCAACTGTGAATTGGTGTAGACCAAGGGTTGGCAAACTACAGCTTGCTGGTCAAATCTGGGCCTTGTTAATTGTGTAAACAACATGTTAATAGAGCCCAGCCATGCTCATTCATAGGTACTGTCTAAGGCTACTTCTGTACTACAATGACAGAATTGAGCATTTGGGGCAGCATTGATCCACAAACCCAGAAATATTTACTCTGATCTTTTACAGAAAATGTTTGCTCACTTCTGGTTTCAACCATTAGAAACTGAGAGCTTGAATTTGACAATGAGAAGCCAGGTATTCTGTAAAGAGCTCACAGCAATATGTTCGTAGGATGCGATTCTCTTTATATTTTCAGCCTGTGCCACCTCTTGGGATCACACAGCAGGCAGCAAACTTATGGAACGTGGTAAGTAGAACTTTCTTGTCATTGTCCTAAAACTGCTGGTTGCAAGCTTCAGTAAGTGCCCCCTTGGCAGGCATGCTGTCTCCCTCTCAGTACTCTCCACATCTTAGAGATTTCCATCATGTCCTGCTCACTCTGCCTTTTACCAGATTTTACTGTTTTTTAAAAATCTGTCCTCAAACAGAAGCCTTTTCTTCCCCTTGAGTGTTTTAATTGCTCTTCTCTGGACCATGTCCAGAATCATTATGTCTTCACAAGAGCCTGTGACCAGACCTACACACTTTAAGGAACAGACACTGTGGTTGCAAGCAAAGAGAAACATTTTGGCTATGGAGCTCTGGGGTCGATGGTTGGGCTTTGTGATCAGACCTGGGTTAGAATCTGGACTCTCACACCTTCTAGATACGTGACCTTTGTCAGTGACAATATCTCTGCTACAGACTCTAAAGTGGTTGTGCGTAATGGGTCAGGGAGATGACAAGACACGATGTTCAGTGCAGAACCTGAATATTTATTCATTCAGGTATATAGTTTGCTGATGATGTTGTGTGTGTGGACTCCCACCTTCAGAGGAGTCAGCTGTGATTTCAACTATACATATTTGTGTGTGTGTGTATATAAATGTATGTATATATGTACATATATGTGTATATGTATAGTATATATGTGTGTACATACACATATATATAGTTGAAATCATAACTGAAGACTTGAAGACAGTTCACAAATGTACACACACATATACATGCATATATAATTGTATAAATATACATTTGTGTACTATATATCTATATATTGACTGATACACATGTATACATATATAAAAATATATTTGTGTACTGAAAACTAACAAAATTTATCTTCCTATCTGAGCATGAGGCCCCTTGCAGGGACTCAGCCTTACCCATCTTTCTGTATACCTAGGGGCATGTGAAATATCAGACTACCTGGCTGAAGGGACCCTACAGGCCACCTTGTAGCCCAGAAAAAAAAAAGTCCGGTAGAATTGAGCCATAAATGAGAAGCTGTAATTGCAATAAGTACCTGTGAATTCATATTCTAAAGCGAATTGCTCTTGGAACTCTTGTTTTAAAAGCTATTTAGCAAACATTTATTGAACACTTAATATGAGCCAAACCCCTTCAAGTAGGGTGTGGCCTTTGCATTCCTAAGTATTGGTTTACAGCTCATTAGCCCTTTGACAGGGCGGCTGGAGTTGAAGAGAAATGTAACCCTGGAGTGTCCCAAGCCATTGTCACCTGGAAGTAATGCATCTCTGCAGTGTTAGGGAAAGCCCGTGAGAACATAAGCTTTATTCACAAGCACCGAAGGTATGCTCTAACGTTTAGGAAGCGCACAATGCCCCAACTGCTTCTGGAATCCCACCTGGGCACCCAGCATCCTGCGAGTACAATCTGTCTGATTTTTTTTCCTAAGCAGGTTGCCTGAGCCCATCTGCCCCTTAGCTGCTAGAGTAAGCTACTCTGCAGTTTCAGAGCCACAACAGATACTGACCATAAGAGGTTCTTGCCTCTAATCTCAGACACGGTTTAAGCACAGATGGCCCAAGGAACACCATCTGAGAGCTGAGGGGAGCCCAAAATGTCTCCCTGCCTCAGCCACAGGTAACTCCGGGTGCTTTAGAAAGCAAAACAGTTGCCAAGGCCTCTGCTTGCGGCTCCCATTACCCCTGAGCAAACCCCTATCTCTAATAGGATCACGCATTAATGACAGAGACAGGTCCTGGGAAGATTAAAGGCTTCGTATAATTAAAAAGATAAGAGTGGGCCTGGGAGAAGGAAATTGGGATTCAATTAACACGAGCACTCTCCCCCCAGCGCTCCCCCGCTATCAAATGTTCCACTCAGAAAGGCCTTCCCGACTTGCCCGAGAGTGAAAGGCTGAAGGGCTCTTATTTATGGCCTGCTTGGAGTTGGGCCTGGGGCCTTCCTTGGCTGGGGAGTTTGTTTACTTAGAGTTCAAGAGGGGAGGGGAAGAGCAACACAAATCCTGCAGGAGGAGGCCACAAGGTGCTTTCGACTCCTTTTCTTTCCCTCTTAGTTCCTCTGATCTTCTTGACAGGGGAAGAAAAATACTCAATAGAAGGTCTATTTCCTTCCTCCCTCAGCCTGAGGCTGACACAACAGGCTAAGGGTCACTGCTGAGAAAGCTCTGTGGGGTTATTTGTGTTGGGAAACCACAGCCGCTTCCCCCTTTCCATCTTTCTCAGGTTTCCGTGGAGGCAGAAGGAAGATAAGGTTGGAGAAGCAGCTGCCTAAAAGGCCTGTGGGCCTGAACATCAGGGGTGCCTGGCCCTCAGGGACCCCACTTCTTGTGTTCTTTCAAAGAGTTTTCAAGGTGGAAGAAAGCAGAATTGACTGCGGTTGAGGACTAAGCTGGTATAGGTAGGTTGGGGACAGTGTGGCAGGCTCCAGCAAGTACCATATCAGCACCTTCAGCTCTAGTACTTCTCAGTTAACTAGTGGTAAAGGTGGGCCTGGGCCCCAGGACCTAATGGAAATAGACATGAAGGTCCGTTTGGATGGATGGACTGTGTTTTAAAAGCCTCTGCTTTTGCTAATGGATGGTGAAGCCCGCATGCTGTTGCACCCTCTCCCAGCCTCTCTTCACAGGGACCCATGGACTCCTCCACCAGAACCCTCCCCAGCAGACAGCAAGTCTCCTTCAGCTGGTCTGTGGGCACTCACAGCTGTGTGCAACCAGGTCAGTGAGGTCAGTGAGGCTAAGGAGGATGGCCTTGAGGAAACCAAGCCAAGACATCTGGGACCAAGAAGGCAGAACACAGTACAACAGCTGGAAGGAGTGGAGAAATGTACAGATAAAGCAAAATAATCAGGATATGAGATCTCGTTCCCTGCCCAGTTAATCATCTGGAAGGTGTATTCGAGGCTGCACATTAACTTTACTGAATACGCCACAGACACCTCAAGTGCAAGAGATTTAAAGCCAAATTCCATATTTTAACCACCCAATATGTTTCCTTCCTGTGTTCCCAATTCCAGAAAATGCCTCAGTTAGGACTTTCTGAGCCTTAGTTTTTCAGCCCACAAAATGGAGGGAGCAATGCCTGCTCTGTCTACGTGGGCTGCCAGAGTCAAGTGAGAACCCGGACACAAACACACATTGGAAAACAACAAATGTGAGGAAGACAGAGACCAGAGCATGCTCACTCACTGCCAACACTGGTCACCTTGTTATTGACTCTCAAAGGAGGGGCCCCATCTCACATGAGCATGTGATGACACCATGCAAATTGCAATGGGCTGCACCAGCAAGAGAATGACAAACCAATAAGGCCAGCACCATAAGACAAGAGCACCAGAGACTTCCTTCAGATGCTATGCATAGCCATTTCCACAGAGCCCTGTTAGAGACTAAAACTGAATTTTTAGTATGAAACAAGGGACAGACAATGACAGCAGGGATTTTCAGCAAGAAGGGAAAGGAGAGCAACACATAGCAGGCTTGAGGGAGGGCTAATTGGAGCAAGCAGAGATGTGGTTAAAAGGGGAGGACCTCAGAGGTAATCAACTATATCCCTTATTTCCCAGCAGAACCATTTAAACTGAGAGAGGATGTGGAGGTTAGCCTCCAGCATGGGTCCCTGTGATTCCCACCTCCTGGAAATCATATCCTTGTGTAGTCTCCTCCCAGACTGAATAGGGGTGACCTGGGGAACCAATAGGGTATTGAGGCAATCACAATGTTAGACTTCTGCACCTATGTCATAAAGCACATGATGACATCTGCCTTGGATCACTCACTCTGTGGGAAGCCAGCTTCCCTGTGGTGAGGGCACTCAAACAGTCTTAGGAGGAAGCCTCCATGGAGAGTAACTGCAGCCTCCTCACAACAGTCAGCAAGGAACTAAGACTTCCTGCCAATAGCCACATGAGTGACCCATCTTGGGAGATGATTCTCCATCCCCGGTCAAGCCTTCAGATGATACGGTTCCAGCCAACATCTTGAGAGCCTGTGAGCAAAGACTCCCAGTTACACCACTCCCAGATTTCTGACCCATTATACTATGAGATAATTAATAAATGATTGTTGTTTTAATTCACCCAGGTTTGGGGTCGTTTGGTATATATCAACAGATAACTACTACAGAGGGTGTATTTCATTTCCAACTACTTTCTGTATTTTTACACTATATCCACAGTCATTATCTCATTTGATTCTTATACTTACTTATTTTCTCTGGCTCAAAGATTGATAAGCTGTGTCTTGGAGAAGTTAAGTAGCATTTCCAAATTCACATAATGCATGGTGGCAGATCCAGGTGAAGGGCCAAGCATTCTGACTTCTCGTGTTTTCTCTCTGCATATAATCTAGCTGCTGAAATCACATTCTGTGGGCAGCTGCATCCTTGAACATTGTCTGGAGCCTGCTCTGTTTTGAAAGAACTCTTTGCTGCATGCTCTAGGGCACAGATGGAGGCAGCATCATAGGTGAGTTAAGCAGTTACCTCATCTTTGGCACAACCTGCTAAGCTAACCTGAGTACTCACAGCCATTATTCCACAAGCCTCTACCGAGTGCCTGCTGTATGACAAGTGTCATAGAACTCACATCAACAGGATGCATTTCCTGGAGGCACAGTTCAATAGAGAGCTGGGGGTGAAAAAAAGAGAGAGAAAAGAAAAAATAAGAAAGCTATAACATTTGAGCTTGAAATGTCACAGGGAGCCAAGGAAGTTGTCTGATGGATTGCCCTGTCATCTCCAAGCCAAAAGAAAAAAAAAATTTCAGATCCATCAATTTGTTCCTGCCCTTTTAATCCAAACAATATTTTACAGCATCAGAACGCAAAGAAATTATTTTCTTAGACATTCAACTCCGCATATGGACTGCTGAGCACTTAACCAGAAAGCAGCAAGTAAGAACTCTAGGTTGTTCAAGTGTCTGCACATCTGATTGATCCAGATTGAATGTATAATATACTGGAACACATATGAGAGCCTACCGGTGACATATGTTCATTCACTCATTCATCCATGAGGAGTTGACATCGCTTTGCCATAGACAATGAATTTGAAGAGACACCTGTGTACATGTGCACCAGCTGCCCAGGTTGAGGACTGCTCCTGTCTGCCCTGGACTTGCTCTTCCCTTTGGCTGGCTTCCCAATTAGTGTAGACATGTTCTCCAGTATCCTAACGTCTCCTTGGGCCACATTTGAGGATATCACCATCCACCCCTTAGAACAAATGCTTGGCTCTTGGGCTCAGACCCTGTTGGGATGTCGTTTTATTTGCAAAGTAGGCTGAAAGACTCCCTCTCCTGACAAGGAAAGCTGATTGGCAGTATGAAGAGTATACTGCAGAAGTTTTGAGGAGGACAAGCATTTACGATGGCTTTACAGGGATGGCTGCCCAAGTGAGATAGAATTTAACATGGGTATTTGTCAGCCTTCAAACAAGTCCTGCCTTCTTTCATCCAGGTCTTTATTCACACTGCTTCTGCCTCCTCTAAGCAATCCTTCCTGATTTCCCCCATCCCCTCAGTCAGTGTGCTCTCTCCCTGTCCCCTCGTTGTTGGTTCCTCTATCTCGGTGATCTGCTTTGCACGTGAGTGACCCATGTGTGCATCTATTTCTCCCACTATACTGTAATTTCCATGGAGCTTAACTGTGTCTATATTCCTATACAGTGTCTAGCACAAGGAATAATAAATCTTTATTACAATGACTTGAATGGGAAGAAATGTAAAGTGGGCATGTCCTGTATTGCTTGTGGGATAAATGGAGTCATCATCTGTATGTTCATAGAAAGACTTGTATGTGAATGTTCATTTGAGCCTTATTTATAATCACCAAAAACTGGAAACAATTCAAATGTCTACGTCAATACAATGGAATACTACTCAGCAATAGAAAGGAATGAACTACTGGCATATGCAACAACATGGATTAATCTCAAAGGCATCATGCTAAGTGAAAGAGTCAGGCATAAAAAACTGTATACTGTTAGATTTTATTTATATGAAATTATAGAAAATGAAAAACTGTAGTGACAGAAAGCAGACTAGTGGCTGTATTGGACAACAGATGGCAGGAAGTGGGTTGAAACAGTGGGAGCATCATTTGTTCCTGGGGACACAGGGAAGTAATAGAAATGAACTAATCCTGATTGTGGTGAAAGTTGCACAGCTGTATTCATATTCTCACACTCATGAAACAGTATATTTAAAACAGATGAATGTTATTGCATAAAATTATACTTCAAGAAAGCTATAGAAGAAAATTGGCCAGAATGTGAAGGATTTTGGGTGCAACCTAAGGTGTTTGAACTCTCTATCATTGGCTGTAGAAGCATTGAAATGTTTGAAGACAGGAGAAATGGATGGTGTTGGAGAGAAGAAGCTGGGTATAAGAGTTTTTTATGAGTTATGAAATAGAGCAAAGAAGATTGTGACCTGGGTAAAGGTGGGAACAAAGGAAATAGAAATGATCAGATGGATGCAGGAGACTCAGCAATGAAAGAATCACAGACCCTGTGACTGAGGAATAAAAAGATGTGTGTTTTGGTTGACCCTTTAGTTTGATGATCTTGGTGAGAGATGCTTGTACAAAGCCAGCTTGGGGAGAAAGTGGGTGGATCCAAGGTCCTGATTTCTACCATGGAAACAGATTTAGAAACTTGGTTTAAGCTAGATACCAAATTAATTCCACAGGATGGCCAAATATTAGGAGGGCAGGGACAAAGATACTGGCATTAGTGATATGAGGAGACATGAAACACCATGTGGGAATGGAGGCTTATGGACATGGATTCCTTTTGCAAGGGCCTGCCCTTAGGAAGCCTCTCTGTCTGCCAGGTGAAACGTGTAAGAGGGAGTCAAAGAACTAAAGGGATTATTTAGGCCTGAGTGCCAGAGAGCACTGCACCACCACTGATGGGTCCAGAGAACCCAGAATGGGAGAGGCTCAGGGAAAGTGTGGTGAGGAGCAAACATAGGAAGGGACCTTTGACGGCATCCAGTCCTACCAAGCTCACCAAAACAGGCACCTCTGCTATGTCCCCAATACCATTTGGCTTGAGTATTCTTCTAGAAACATCAAGTCTACTGGTTTGTGAAGAGTTGGCTCCATTACTGGACAGCTCTAAATGTGGGTGGTGATGATGACGATGATGATAATGATGATGGTACAAAGAGGAGCAGGAGAAAGGGATAGCTAATATGTATTGAGCAGTCTCCTTGTGCTGGGCATTCTTCTAGGCTCTATACTCACTGTCTTATTTAATCCTCAAAATAACACTATAAGGTAGGCACTGTCATTATCTACCCTCGTTTTGCAGATGACAAAATGAAGGCACAGAGAAATGATATAGCTTGCCCAAGGTCATGCAGAAGTAGTCGATCTGGGATTTGAACCCATGTCATCTGATGGCAGAGCCTTCACAAGACTGGCATGTATTGCTTGCTAGTGATTCCATATCTACCTGTCTGTAGTTTCTGTCTAATTCCGTTTTCTGTAGGAATTCAAATCAGTAAACAGAAGCTTTTTTGCATCTTTTCAAATGTGTTAAGGCAGCAAAGTGTGCGTTTCCTCTGAATTTTATCTTCTGTAGGTTGTGGGAAACTATCAAGTGTTCCATACGAGGAGATAATTCTAGTGCCCTTACCATCTTGGTCCTCCTTGTTGAATATAGGTGAAACCTAGAAACACAGTACTCCCAGTGTGTCTCAATCTGCATGGAGTAAAATAAGAGAATGCAGTGCATGACGGTTCCCTGTGTGGGGGCAAAGCAGATGGCAGGAAGACCAGACCTGGAGAAAAGCCCATTGTAACAGGATGGGGTGATACTGAATGAGAAAAGAAGATGAAATAATGAGTTTAAGGAGGATAAGAACTGAGAAGTTAAACAGATCTGCTGGCCTAGGGAGAGTCATTGGGAAGAAATGCAGGAGCTATGGAAAGAGTAGGCAATGAGCCAGCAGGAGGGACTACTTGTTGTCCTCTCTGGTTACAAAAGGAAAGGGAAGAGGACAGTGGCTGGTGGGAGGTGGAACAGATGGAAGGATCAAGTAAGAGGTTGTTTATATGCTAGGAAAGTGGGGACGGTGGGTAAGGCAGGGAAAGGATTGTCAATAGAGAGGAAAGAATGCACGAAGAGGGAAAGACTTAAGTTGCTGCAGCCAGAGTCAGATGGAGGCAGCAGGTGAGATGAAAGGTAGAGGAAGCACTTTGGGGGTAGAGATAGCGATATCTGAAGATGCAAAGGAGGGCTGATAATACCTCTCACATAGTGTGTCATGGTGTGCAAAGGTTTTCTATGTTGATTATCTCACTGGATAACATACCAATCCTGAGAGGGAAATATTACTATTTGTAGTTTACCATGGAAGACAATGGAGAGTCAAAGAAGGTAAGTGACTTTCTCAGTGCTACAAAAGTAATACACTTTTCTGATTTCTTGTCCCTTTTCCTGTGTCTATGACTATAGCCTATTATACTGTGTCCCAGAGAGCTCAGTAAGATGTGAATCAAGACTGTGTCCCAAAAGAGAAGCAAGAGAAGTGAATTGTTGAGAGAAATTAGGAACTAAGGAGAGCTGGGAAAATTGAGCACATTGTTTAGAAAAGAGGTCAATGAGAAATAGAGAGTTGGTCTGGCAATAACAAGAGCATCAAGGAAGATATCCTAAGTCTGCACTAATTTAAAGGAGGCCAACCCCAACCTGAGAAACAATATTCCATCCATTAATTCTACTGACTTTAATGAATGGCACAGTGCATCAGAGAAACAGTATGTGACTCAGAGCAGGAGCGGGAGTTTTGTGCGGCCAGACATAGGGTACAAGGTATATGTACATGAATCAGGATGATGGTCATGCCGGGCAGGATGTTACCAAAGAATGACGTGCCTGCACAGAGACCCATAGGAAAGAAAGGGGACTCGGTGGAAGGCGGTGATCTAAGAAGGTTTCTGGGGAGTGCTGAGCCCAGAATTTCACACATGTATAAGCATGGTGGTGAGAGTAGCTATAAAAATTAAGAAACCTTAATGTTAGTGAATGTGTTTGGGTGAAGACAAGTCCGTTTACTAAAAGGGTTGTAAAGCTCTCCCATAAGGGTTGGCAAAGGAAGCCTTTGTAAAATCTGGTGTGGAGAAGGGGCATGATGAGTCAACATGGCATTGAAACTGTCCATGAGAAATCAGGTTAGGAAGCTATTGAAACATGGTGTGAAGGCCTAAACCAGGGTTCTGGCAATAATGATGGGAAGGGATGTTATGAAAGGGAGAATAAGTTGATTTGATTACTGAATAAGACATAAAGAATGAAAGAGAAAACAGACGTCAAGGATGAGTCTTGATCATCAATGAAATCCTAGCAACACTGATGTATAAATAAAAATTAGAAGAGTTGGCTGGGCGTGGTGGCTCTCACCTGTAATCCCAGCACTCTGGGAGGCTGAGGCGGGTGGATCACAAGGTCAGGAGATCAATAACATCCTGGCTAACACGGTGAAACCCCGTCTCTACTAAAAATATAAAAAAATAGCTGGGCGTGGTGGCAGGCACCTATAGTCCCAGCTACTCTGGAGGCTGAGGCAGGAGAATGGTGTGAACCCAGGAGGCGGAGGTTGCAATGAGCCAAGATCGTGCCACTGCACTCCAGCCTGGGCGACAGAGTGAGACTCCTTCTTACAAAAAAAAAAAAAAAAAAAAAGGAGAAGAGTCACAGTTAATGAGGAGAGGACAGCTTAAGAGAACACAGGGAGCTATGCATAGATACCTGGAGACACCAGTCTAAAGTTCGCATCAATGATCAGGTTTAAGTTATGAGATTGAGAGGTCATCTACAAGGAGGAGAGATATATGACTCCTTGAGTGTGGGGAACAAGGGAGAGAAGCAGAAGGCCATCATCTGAGTCTTGAGTGACATCAGAGAAATTTTCTATCTGCTAGGGAAGTGGGAAGAAGCATTTCAATTAAAAAACATTTCAATACAATAATGAGAGATGCTGGAAAAAGAAGCTGAAGGCGTCACAACTTAGAGATGGTAAAGAAGTCCTTGGGGCTCTTGGGCTGAGTACCTGAGATTGGGGAAGGGGAAGCTCTGTTTGTGTGTGTTTGTGTGTATGTGTGTGTGTGTGTGTGTGTGTGAAGGAAGGCCTGGGACAGGCAAGGAAACCCAGAAACTTGGAGTTCTTTCAGGCAACTGTCAAACTCCTTTAGCTCCCAGGATGCTGCTCTCAAGGTGTTGCCAGGGTAGAACAGAGTGCCCAAAGACCCTGGCCACATCTTTGAGGTTGGTAAAACCTGGCCTGGAACTCCTGGTGCCACGATGGCATGTAAACAGGTATCTACCAGCCTCACCATTGTCTCAAGACCAATATATGCTGGACGATCTTGGCTCTAGATGGAACTCCATAACAAATACATGAGGGGAAGTGAATTAGAAAGCATTTCCATTTGTGTACAAACAATACTTTAAAAACTGCTTGCATTTTTGGGAGTTGAGTTTGGCGGTTACCTGGAAGAATGCCCAACCCCAGGTCTACTAGAAATCTTGGCCCAGCTAGTGATAATTAATGTTTTATGAACAGTGTGAGCTGACCTACAAGAGTACATACAAGAATGGTGGAAAACATGTTTGAAATTATCTCAGTACATAAAGGTAGAGTCACCATTTGTGTGTAACTAGAGAATTTGAGTTGCCCAGCCTAAGTCTGAGAACTGCCAACCTCACCTCCTTGCTCTGTAAACTTGAGCATGTCTCAGACTCTCAGAGCCAACTTCAAATCTCAAACCATCTCATGGTGTAAAAAGAATAAAATGGACCAAATTACACAGCAGGACTTTATTAATTACAAAGTGCTTTTTAAATTATTATATTGCCAATACATGGTAAAAGAGCCTTTCTTTAAGTTGGACTTCAGAACCTAGAGTTCAAGCATTTGACAATGACTTTCCCTACATAACTTTTCCCTCATCTGCTATTTCTAATTCAGTAATACATAGCAAGCTTCCTTTACCCAGTTATCCTCAATCATATTTAGCAGAGAAACTTCACAGCACCATGCCCTCTAAAATGAGTTTGGAACTAAGTCAGGAGGTTTGGGAAAACAGTTCGGTGATCTGAAACAAATAATTCATTTGGGGGCTTATGTCTCATTTTCTTGTGGGGTAATTCCAAGACCTGACTCACTTTGGGCTGAAGCTATTAGAAAATGTCCATGTAGCCTTAGTTTAGGAGAGCTGCAAAACACCATCTACCAGGCCCATTATAATGCCAGGCACTTTCACATCCTTTACAATACAAAATTTAATCTAATCCTCAAAGCAGCTTCTCGGGTTGAAACTTCTATTCCCAGTTAACAGATGAAGAGTCTGAGGCTCAGAAAAATTGAAAAATGTGCCGAAAGTCACACATATATGTGCCACAGCTGGGACTTTAATCCTTTTTTTCAAGTCCACCCCTATATACTACCGTTAAACCACCCCTATAAAGAAGGGTCTCTGTGAACCAAAGGAATTATTTTGAGCTCCTTCTCACACTATTTGGACTCAAGAGCTTCACTGAATATGCTACTCTGTCAGCAGGGCTGAGATAGAGAAATTATCCAGTGGAAAGGATCACAGAACCCAGAAATATATCCACATATGTATGAACACTACTTCATATAAACACAACTGACAGTGCAGGTCAACAAGGAAAGACCAGACTATTCAACAAATCTCACTGCAACAACTATTTAACCATACAAACCAACTAAATTGGAATTCTACTTCACAGTAAACATAAAATCAATTCTAGGTGACTTAATAACTCAAATATGTAGGGTAAAATGTAAAACTTTAGACGAAAATGTGAGGGAATATCTTTGACTTTAAGATAGGAAATACTTTTGTTTTAAAACACAATATAAAAAATAAAACTCATAAAGAAAAGATTGTTAACCTTGACTACATTGAAATCAAGAATGTGGGTTCATCAAAATACACTATAAAAAACAGAAAAGGCTAGGAACAATCTGGGAGAAAATATTTGCAACACATACAATCAACCACAGGTTTTTAGGACAAAACTCCCGCAAATCGGTAAGAAAAAGGCAAACAGCTTAACAACAACAACAACAAAAAGTCAAAAAAACCATGAATAATCATTTTACAGAAGAGGAAATACAAATTTCCAATAAACCTCACCAGTAATCAGAAAAAATGGGTGAATGAATGGGGTGACCAACTCAAAGCCTATATAACATAAACATAATTAATAGAAGCTCTTGGGGCAACTGAGGGAAGAAAGCAGAAGAGCAGAAGCTAAGACCTGAGGTCTGCAACCAGGACTCTGTTTCTCTTATCTTCTGAATGCACTCAATCAAATAGAATTAGGGTCATCTAATCCAACATAGGCCTAATTAGGGTGGGCGCGGTGGCTCATGCTTGTAATCCCAGCACTTTGGGAGGCCAAAGCAAGTGGATCGCCTGAGGTCAGGAGTTCAAGACCAGCCTGGCCAACATGGTGAAACCTTGTCTCTACTAAAAATACAAAAATTAGCAGGGCATGGTGGCAGGTGCCTGTAATACCAGCTACTCAGGTGGCTGAGGCAGGAGAATTGCTTGAAC
>NW_012118465.1:685750-704733 GCF_000951035.1 Colobus angolensis palliatus | reverse complement strand
AAAAAAAAAAAAAAAAAAAAGCCTAATTAAATCCTTCTTTATTAAATGAAAAGAGGAATGTGAGTACGTGAATTCTGCATTCTGCACAACCTCTCCACTGACCCCACCCTCACCAGTCTGCCTGGAGAATGCCCTCTTCTTTCTTGACTCCCTCCTGTCTTTTCCTTGACCGCTGTTCCCCAACCTATGCCAATTCAGTCCTTTGAATGCTCTTTAATTGTAGGCACTGTTTACTGGTTTGCAAGCTTGATGTCCTTCTAGGTCCTTCTAGGCCGTAAGCTTGATGAAGGGAAATGTGTCTTAGTCATCAGTTAATCCTGCACCTCTTACAGTGCTTGGCAAATCACATATGCTGGACACTTCTTTTGAATCTAACAGACACTAAGTTGCAGACCATGAAAAGCAGTGAATCTAAAGTCAATGACTCAAAACACAAGTATTAATAGATTAGCAGAGTAGGGATCTCAAAATGAAAAGAAAGGGCAAAAATACAAAGTAGACTCCAGGCTGATTACGACTAAGATATAAAAAAGCAATTTAAACCAAGCCCTGAAGTATTGTTGAGTCCCCTGCTAAACCAAGCAAGTCTGATGCACATAACACTCTTGCAGGCCACACACAGCCCAAGGGAGAAAGTGGTTTCATGAAGTTTGGGCTGGGATATCTTTGGAAGACAGAATAAAAGTCAACTTTGTGGAAATGGGGCAATCCAGATTCTTTAAAATTGGGGTATTTGTCCCTACAAAACACTCACATCATTGCATACTGAAAGGAGCAGGCCGGTGGGAAGGTGGCAAGGCCAGAGGTAGGTGCAGAAACACGAGGAGGTAAAGGCAGCGGGTGGAGACTGACCCGCAGAGAAGTGTGAGCATCAGAACGAATCATGCCTGTTAAAACTCAGGCCACTGTCTGCACTGAACCTGTACTAATTCTGATAAAGTGGCCAAAAGCCAGTGGAAATTCTTCTAACAGATACTTCTGGAAACTTCTCTTCCAAAAATCTCTCAAAGTTGCTTTACTTTGTCATACATCAAATGCTTCCTTGCATCTGAATGTAAAAACAGAACTTGAGGAAGAGATCAGGTTAGAACTCATAATGGGTTCTGATGATTACTTTTCTTCTTCTTTTTGGGAATATTCTCAAATGTTGACCAGTGTAGCCTGGTTAGTGAAAACCATTATTGTTCAGCTACTGGATTAAATGCCTAACAAACATTACAACATAAAGCAGGTACAACTTGTTGACCACTCACGGTGTGGTCACCCTCTTAATCAGTGAATGTGTGTTACCCTCGTAATAGTCACGGTAGTGTCCTCAGGTCAGGATTGTTATCAACCCTGGTTTCCATATCAGAAAACTGAGTCCTGATTGATCAAGTAGCCCATACTATATAAGAGCACTGAGATTATTCTCCAAGGCCATCTGATTCCATCTCCTTGTAGTTGATATTCATGAAGAAGGAGGTGCTCTCAGGAACACTGGGTTCTCTATACACATTGTCAGTTATTTCTGCAAACAACAATAACAACAAGCATTAAATTTTGGGAAACTCATGGGCAGGACTCAGCATAGAGCTGGGCATCATGCTACTTTGTACATCTGCTGATTAATTTTGTTTGGAGACCACATAGATCATCAGGAATTTGAAAATGTTAGCTAACCAATGAAGACTTCCAGCTGCAGGGGGTCTGTCTTCTTTTCCTCTTCTTTCCCTTTCCTTTTTCCTTCCTTCCTTCCTTCCTTCCTTCCTTCCTTCCTTCCTTCCTTCCTTCCTTCCTTCCTTCCTTCCTTCCTGCCTTCCTGCCTTAAACATTTATAGGCACCTACTATGTACCAAGTGTTGTGCTGTGAGCTGGGACACGGAGATTAAAAAGACATGGACCACTCAAGGGCCTTGGCATCTAGGTATGGGAACACATCACTGCTCAGTGCAAGAAAGGCTACTCAAATTCCAGGGAGACAAGTGAATAGACAGAATCAAATGCACCTCCTTTTCTCTGGGTCCCTCATTAGACTACAGGGCCATATTTCTAAAGGGAAGGGGAACTCCCAGGCTGATGTGCCTGGTAAGTGAGGGCAAGTCTGCAGAGGAGCCCGACCACATTACACAGAGGAAGGACGGTGCCTGTGACAAGAAGGAAGAGCCGCGGAGTCGGGGTAGAGTCACAGTGCAGGACCTGGGACAGGCAGACAGATTCCCCCATGCCAAACCCTGAAGAAGCGGGGAAGGGCCTGCAGGTCTGGAAAATAAGTTAGCAAGCAGCAGAATTCCATCTGACCAACTGCACCCTGACTCCCACACTCAGCCCACTATCTCCCAAGGAGGACTTTGACTTCTCTTTGTCCTTAATCTTGTAAGTAAGAATGGAAAATGTAAATCGCCTCAGGGCTGGAGCTCGCCTTCCAGTGAGAGGGGGAAGATCCATTCCAGTATTTATTTATTATTATTATTTAGAGGAGAAAGATGAAAAAAAAGCCAGAAATATTTCCAAAATGTCAGTGCTATTAAGGAAATCTGAACACCTTAATCCATTTAAATGTCAGCTAGAACCAGGCAAAGGGGTTTCGGAAGGGGAGAATGAGGAAGTAAGGAGGGGCAGAGAGAATTAACGCCAGATTCCACATAATCTATCAAAGTTTCTTTCTTTTCTTAATATATTAAATATTAAATGCTTCTTTGCATCTGAGTGAGAGAGGAGAGAGAGAGGGACCAGGGTGGAACTCATAAATGCCTAGATAATTGGTTTTGAGGTTTTTTTTCTTCTTTCTTTCTTTCTTCTTGGCGGATTCTCAATTTCCCTATAAAAGAGAAAATTCATTTCCAGCCGCTAATGTAATGTCAGCGTGCTGTTTACTAAGCATGGATGATGTATAGGGGGACACTACTTTCAGAGGACTACTTAATGATGCATAGAATTAAATCCTGAGCTCCTCAGCTGAGCCTCCTCCCTCCCTCCTGGTTCCCAGGCTCCCAGTGCATCCTGGGAGAAGCAGGCCTGGCATAACCTGTCTCCCTCATTACTAGAATTCTGGGGTCTCTGCCGAGGAAGCTTGGAAATCGCCCTTAACTTTAGCAGACACATTTGCCCTTGGCGTAAACCAGAGTGAGCTCCTGGGCAGTAAGAAGCTGATGGCCAGGGGAGAGCAGACTGCTCAGTGCTGAGGGAGATAGAAACAGAGAGTTCATAGGATGCACCACGGTGTTGGGGTTTCCCTGTAGGGAAAGGGCTGGCCAGGGAGAGGGAGAGGTGGAACTTCTCCCAGCTTGCCCCCTGCCCCCTGGGAACCATAGCATTCAGATGTCAAGTGAAATATATTTCCCTTGTTCAGCTGCAACCCCAGGGGCCTGTGAGGCTGTCATTGCCAGAGCAGCACCTTGGTTCTCCTGCACCTGCCAGGCTAATGCATTGTCAGTGCAGACTGCTCTCACAGTGGGCTGGCCAGCCTGGGTGGGCCT
Organism: Colobus angolensis palliatus; assembly: GCF_000951035.1. Taxonomy (NCBI): domain Eukaryota; kingdom Metazoa; phylum Chordata; class Mammalia; order Primates; family Cercopithecidae; genus Colobus; species Colobus angolensis. The sequence goes on along the minus strand of NW_012118465.1, from coordinate 701,275 downwards.
GGCCTCCACTGAGGAGTTGCACCCTGATGAGAGACTACCCCAGCTTCCCTCCTGGGGAAAAGTGACCCAGCCGTGCCACCAAGGAGACCACCAACTGGTGGCTCAGCACTGAGGAATTGGGAGTGAAGGCAGGAAGGTAGACAATGGGAGGGACCAGTGGGCTGAGGGGAGAAGGAGAAATGTAGCTCTCCTGTGATGGGGGTGTTGGGACGGGGAAATCCAGACACACAGTCCCTTCTGAATCTCCACCAGGGTTGCTTTGGCCCCCTTGAGTCTACTGAAACTGACTTCCCCCTAGGTAAACTCAGTGGCCTCATTTTCTTTATCCTCCTGAGCGTTTGCTTTCACTAACTACTCTCTCCTTTTGGAAACCCTCTACTTAGGCATTGACGATGCTGCTCTCTGGAAAACTCAGTGAGTCCCTATCTTCTTTGTGGGGGTCTTGAGCTCCTCCAGTCTGTACGCTGAGGATTTCCTAAAGGAGTCTTTCTTGATGGCTCTTTCCTCTGTATATTTTCAGTCCCTATACAGGCTCCCTGTTTTTCATGAATCCAAATCCCATGTCTCCAATCTAACCATGAATGTCCACAGCCTCCTCTAGCAGCAAATTCAGAACCGTTCCCGAGTCAGCTCCCCACTTCTGCTCATGCTATTGCCATGGCTTTCAGATTAGAAAACTTGAAGTCATCATTGTCTCTTTTTCTTTTATTAAAAGTTTGAAATGACCTTTGGCTTTCATCTTTCCCACTTATCCCCTGACCCCCATCACCCCGATCCAAGTCTTAGGCCTAAACTTCTGTCAAGGTTCCCCAAATTTGACATTCCTGCAGTTGAGTCATCCCAGCCTATCCTGAACTCTCAGCCCCACCTCATTTTCACAAAATACCATTTAAAATGCGTCATTTTACAGAGGCTAGTCACCACCCACTGAACTGTGCAGCCCTGGGCAGATCCTACTTCAAAGGAGAAATCAAAGGCAGCACCTTCACCAGCTGAACCTGTGGAACAACAGTTGGAGAAACTGAGTTTCCAACCTGGAAAAGGGGAAGTTAAAGGGTTGCCGAGCTTGTTTAGAAAATCAGAAGAGCTGCTCTGCAGCAAACAGGGAGAGATGCTGATGACACAGAGAGAGATATCTGAAATCAGTGAATGCCAGAAACCATGAGCTAGGCGCCAGAGGACTTTCCAACAGAGATATCTAAAGGTGAAATTATCTTTCCCATCTTGAAATATTTCCCAGCAAAGATTGATGATCATGTGTAGGAATATTACAGAAGAAACCCACATGTAGGACTGGTGAGGCATGTACAGTTTATTTAGAAGGATTTTAAAGTTCCTCCCCACGCAGAGGTCCTGTGATGCTGCACCTCACTTCAAGACCTTCCTTCATCTAACCATCCCTCTGTATTCCTCTTTTTTCCCAGCATCCCAGTGTATGTCCAGGCAGGCCAGATTCCTCAGTGTCCACACACACTCTATGCAAGTCTTTGCCCATGTGGCTTCCCTATGAAGAATGGCCTCTTGCTGATCCTTCAGACCCCCTCCTCCAGGAGACCTACTCAGACTCCTCTGCTCTCTCCTGTCTTTGCTCAGCCCTTGAACCACACAATCTTGTACTGTACTCCCCCTTCCTACCCTTAACTTTTTCTAAGCGAGGATGAATCTGATCTCCTATAGTATATGAATCATAATGCATCATTTGCAGTCTCACTGTAGCTAACACAGAACCTTGCAAACACTGGCCAACTCGATCTGCTGATTGATTAAACACAATTACACACAAATTTCACTGCCCACCTTGAGTATTGCTGTGTGAGCCTTGCCAGTCAAGAAGTGTTGCCCAAAGAAAAATTCTGTGTGTGGCTCTCCATCATATACTGAACAAAATGCCAGTTCCTAAGCATGACACTCAGATCCCATCCCATATTGATCCTGAGTTACCTGTTCAAATGTTCCTGCATTCCTTGCTCTATCCGGCCAAATCTGACTATATGCCATTGTGCTGTTTTCACAGTTTCCCTCCCTGGAAAGCCCTTCCCATTTTTGCATACCTGGACATTCTTATTTTGTCTTCAAAAGGCAGCTCAGAAATCACCTTCTCAGTGGAGCTTTTCCTGATGACCTCTAAGGCAGCTTCTTTGCTCCCTCCTCCATGTTCCCAGGGCACTTTGGGCAGATCTCCATTATATTGCTCAACATATTTTATTATAGTTAATTGTGTACACATCTGCCTTCGCCATCGTATGATGTGCTTGCCCTTCAAGGGCAAGGACAATGTCTTACCCATCCCTCATCCCTCTAGTATCCAGCAGCATGTGAGGTGTATAGGAAGAAGGAAGGAGAGAGGGAAGGTACAGAAGGAAAGGGAGGAAGGGATAGAGAAAAGAAAAGAAGGAAAGAAAAGGGAGAAGATATTAGGGGCAGTGGAGTTGTTATGACAAGGATCCAATAAGGCACATTCACCTGGCCCATAGATAATAAGTGACCAAGAAAAGACACCTCGTGAAGCTTCAGGAGTTTGAAAAAGGAGACCTTTGCCTTCTCTCAGACACATCCACTCTGGTCTGGATACACTTGATTCATGGCTACAGGTTCTCTGCATTATAGTCCATGCTAATTAAAGTAAATGTTCTCTCACTTCTGGGTCCCTAGTGTGCCCTGTTGCATAAGACAGAGGACAGTATCGATTTCCTAAAATAGTGGAGGGCTTGCAAGATGAGATAATTTGGTGCAGGGATTTGGGAGCATGTCGTGCCCCAGGAGTGTGGTTTCTTCAGCCACAGTGGAGTGGGAAGGTGGTCCTGGGCTTCGTGGTGGTAGTGGATGTGTTGGCAGATTTGGTCCTCAGGAAAGTTCTGCCTAGGTATTGCTGCTAATTGGAGTAACTAGGTGTCCCAACTGGGCCAGAAGGGAGCCTTTGGAACACTCTGCTAGACGGAGCTGGAAAATACCTTTGTCTCAAAAATCTATGTGATCCCTTGATTACAGCAGAAATGAGATACCACTAAAAAAAAAAATCTTAAACTGATTCTGTAGGAGTTTGCACATAAACAGACATGTCTGGTGAGCTATTTGGTGTTTCCTTATGGAAGTCCATTTGCAGAAAGGAATAATATGAACCCTGTGAGATAAGTCACCAAAAGTAAGAAAGTCTGCCAAGGTGAACCAGACACAGCAGGAGGGCTGGGGCTTAGAGTGATGGTGGCTCTGTGTGCAGCATTTGAGTAACATTAGGAACTCGTCTCAACTCAGCTCTCCTAAAGACACACAGAGAAGAAACGTCTGTGTGTTTGTAAATTGACTAAATTTTGTCCCACTAAATTGTAACCCTTTGAGGTACAGACAACCCTATTTTGAGATCTTCCTCAATGAAGCACTGGGGACACAATGGTCTCACTTCCTACGAACATCAGTGGTTGAGCCAGTTGGCAGCAATTTGGGATGGCAGAGAGAGCCCCTTATTGTGGCAGTCCTGGGAAAAACAAAGACTCTTGCTCAGTAGTAGAGGTGACAGGCCAAAGTAACAGAAGCCAGCCTCAAATGGTAGCTCAGACTGCACAGTCTGCAGCAACTACCCCAGGGGTAGTCCAAGAATGTTTCGGAGGAGTGAACTCAGTAAGACACTGTAAAGCAGGTGGGAGCTCAAAGGTAGCAAGGCTCAAAGCTATGATTCGGATGTCATTATCTGAACCTACAGACTGGTGAGATGCAAGACTGAGAACACATTTTGTTTTATTTTGTTTTACCCTTTTATGTGTGTTTTAATACAGAGAGGAATCATGCAGGCCAGGGGAGATAATAAAATAATCCCGGCAGATGCTCATACCTTAGATCAACCCATGACACCCTACAGCCATGTGCTCTAAGTTTAGGCTCAGTGTGTGGGGCAGGCATTCCTCAAAGATGACAGGCCCCACCTGGGAATCTTGGCTTTACCCATGAGAGTCCAGGAAGCATGGGGTGCTCCCAAGGATGAGATGGTGAAGGGGAGGTAGAGCTCGAAGCCCACCCTCAGGGTGTCAGAACAAGTACCTCTCCCCTTACAGCCTCTGTGTGGCACCAAAAGAAAGGGATTTCAAGAGACCCTAAGAAGTCAGACACCTTGCCATCAGTCAGTCCACCAAGAGCTCTGGTTGGCAGCAGCTCTTTAGGTCTGAGCACCTGTTTCTGGGATTTAGACACAGCCAGAATTTCCTTGTCTTGTTTTCTTTTCTGCATCCTTTGATTTTCCCCCACTAAATAGAAATTATTTTAGACTGTGGCTTCTAGATTTCACCCTTTAACATAATTCCCTAAATAAAATATCCTGATCTGTCTCCCTTCTCATGTCTTCCACAAGCCAGCCCACCTCCATTAGCAGGCCCATCATCCAAGATAATCGGACTGGTCCCAGAAGACCCTACAAAATCTGCCTCTCCCCCAGGTCACTGGGTCACTGATGCCTCCAAATCTGGTCCAGCAGGCTTGGTCTCCCCTTTTCCCTCAGCCCCATCCCTTCCTGGTCAGCCTGGTATCCACTTTCCTGGGTCTTATAAATCTAGAGCTAATCTGCTAAACTCCTCTGGGTCTGAACGTTAATGGCTGCTGTGAGTAAATGGGTTACCTTTCCCTGGAGCCTTCTCAAGCCACTATGGCTGGAGATTCCCACTCAGACTCTTCATATTAGAAAGTTCCTGAGACACGCACATTTCAGTTCTGTGGGAAGTAGCAGGGTCAAACTACTGGAAGACCTAGGATCCCGGTCACACACCCCACCTACCCCACACTTCCTGCACCATCCTGGGCCATCTCTCCCTCCTGGGGATATCCACAGATGGCTCAAATCCATAGGGTCTTGATCTTACATCAACCAGAGTAGAAACTTCTCTCTCTCTCTCCATCCCTCCCTCTTTCTTTCACATTTCCTCATTCATACTCAACTTCCTTTAAAACAGTTCCATGGATCTTTTTACAAACTTAAAGTTAAGGAGACTTTTAAGAATCTTAGTCTGAGTCTGCGACAAAACAGGGGAAATATAGTCCCTAAGGATGACTCTTGAGACAGTTATAAACGACTATAATAAAATTAGAAATTTAGAATAGGAAGGGATTCCCAACTGCTACTCTTCTAGCCAGGAGTCGAAACAGGCCTTTCACAAAGGGAGCGACAGGGAGGATGGCAGGGAGGGGCAGTGAGGAAAGTGGGGAGTTGAATAAGCCTTGCCAGATTGGGAAATGAGACCCACAGGGAAACATGACTCCAATCCCTCCTCAGGCCATAAAGCCTTGTTCACACACCCTCCCCAGCAGCTCTTCCCACACACATGTGTAAACAACAGAAAGGGCTCCAGGGAGCCGGCCTCTGAGCAGGAGTGGGAGAGAGAGATCAGTCTGAAGTCTCCTGGCTTGGCATTTAGGGAAAGTGTCCCTCAGTTTCCTCATCTGTAAACCATAATAACTCAATCTAACAGCTACTAAGCCGTCGCCATGGCAGACACTCCCAGTTTCTTTATGTGCATTCACTTACTCCTCACGACAACCCGATGAGGCAGGTCCTATTATTGATCCCACTATACAGATAAAGAAACTAAGGCTTGGAGAGATAAAGTCACCAGCCAGAGCTTATATCACGCACCCTCAGTTCACCCACAAGACTGGCTATTTTTCTACCTGCTTCTCTGGAGGCTTTTGTGGCAGGACTTTTATCTTATTCCCTTGAAATACAGTATCTTCCTGGACCTTCTCCTTCCATGCTCCATTTTTGTCATCAGTAGGCTAGGGACAGAAAGAGGGTAGATGAATTTTCTTTGGTACTAAATTGGCCTATGGGTCAAGTGGAAAATTAGCCAGGGATATCAACCCATGCACTTGGACAACACCTCCCCTGTTTTAAATTTTTCTTCCACATATTTTCTCTTGGCCTTCACAGCAGCCTTCAAATACAAATGAAGCAAGTTTTCCTCATTTATAAAATGAGAGCAAAATTGCCTGTCTTACAGGGTTGGTATGAAGAGTAAATGATTATAGGAGAGCCCGTAGGACAATGTCAGGCACACAGTTTACTCTTACCAAATGTGAGGTCCCTTCCCAAGTCTAGGAGAGTGATGGCGCTGACATGGAGACTGGACTATGCATGGTCTCACAGCTGAAATTCCACCAGCCCAGGCTTCCTCCCTGGAAGTAAGCATGACTTAGCATCCTGTGCCTCTTCTCTAGACTACCTTTCTCCCTGCCTGTTTCTCCTCCTCTCTCCCCACCTCAAATGCCCCAGAGTTACAAGTTCTAAAATAAATTTACAACATGGTACTGTGCTTTAGGACAAGAATTGGAAAGAAGACCCCAGATTTGGAATGGATAAGGGATGTTTCGGGGGTAGGATGCAGAGATAGTTAGGGAGAGAAGGGCTCAGGTCACTGATGGGAGGAAGGGTACATGGCACTGAAAGATACACAGATGAGTGCATACGCAGCACATGCACACACATGCGCATGCATACACACACATTGTACACATTATCCAGTGCCTTCGTAGGCTACACCTGTGGCAGCAGTGGGTAGTCTTCACAAATGAGCCCCTGCTCACTCTAGAAAGCTATTCAGGCAATCTGTTCCTGTAGGAAACATTCATTTTAGGGACTCTTCTGAGAAAGAGCAATTGGGGTTAATATACGCATATAATCATATGTAATATAACTATGATAAAGGCTCTGTTTAAAATCTGACCAACTGTGCTTGAGGACCAACCTCCTTGGCTGGCCTTTTAGTCCACGTGGCTACCCCTGAGATATCGCCACAGTTCCTTAGGGCACCACAGAGTACAGTTGGAAAACCGCAGCCTCAAATCAGAGAAGGAAGAAATGCAAGGTTCTAAATCTGGGGGCAGGGGGACCATGGTTGACTCTCTGATCACACGATGCAGGCAGTTGCCTATGCAGCTCTGGAGAGCAGATTGCCTGGTCCTCTACTTGATGGCATTCCTGAACCAGAGCTGGATGGTCACCTTCATATATCTTGCTTTGTGAAATCCCTAAAGACCTGTGCTTTGTTTAGGCTGCCACTGTTTGGATTTCCTGTTATATGTAGGTCTGCTCAGGCCCCAGCTGATCCATCATGCTATTATTCCTCTCCTGGCCTCCTGCATCCTGGGCTGACCTCCCACACTGATACTCTCTCCTTCCCCCAGCCCCATTCATGACTTGACAGCACTTATTCTCTTCCTCCGTACAAATCATTCGAGATACCTTCCCTGTCTGATTCACTGCAGTATCCCCAGGGCTCAGAGCCATGCTTGGCACACAGTAGGCACTCAATGAATATTTCTTAAGTAGACAAACGAATTATCTCACCAACCCGGCATTGCTCTCATTATCTGACTGCTGCTTGGCCTACTCTCAAACCCTGACCCCTTGTCCTTCTCATATCTCATATTTCTTATTGTCTCTGAAAGATCTCTATTTGGTTGGCCTCCCAACCCCTGCAACAAAACTTGTCCAAAGCAGAGCTTGTTATCTTTCCTTCCAAGCCAGAGCCCATTCCCAACTTCCCAGTTATTGCTGGCAGCACAATTAGCCTTAGGACCAGGCAGTCATTTCTCTTCATTTTTCTCTTTGCTTGGCGTTCACTCCCTCTTTTGAGTCCTGTCTGTTCTTTCTCAGCAAGGTCTCCCAGTCTCTGTACTCTCTTTTCTCACAGCAGTTCCTGATCCAGGCTTGGACTCTGCACTGGAAGCACCAGTGGGCAGTCTTCCTTCCTACTTTGCACCAACACAAGTCATGTGCAGGTCCCGCCAGTCCCCTGACAGAGAAGGGCTTGAGAGTGAATGTCACAGAGAGCACTCAGTGAGTGTGGGATGAGGGATGAGTAAAGGATCCCACATCTCCTTTTCCTTGAGGAGAAGGATCCTCTGTGTCTATCGTACCTTTGCAATTAATGCAGTAATTCTGAGGACAGACTGGAGGCCCTTCTCAATTCATCAAGTTTATTGCATTCCCAAAACCAATCTAGAAACTTTACCCCCTCCACTACCTTTACACCCTCACTCCTTTTCCCTTTCTCCTGATTCTGGGCCTTAACCGTTCTCTGAGTGGCTTCCACACAACAGCTGGGGCAGCACCCATGACAGGAGCTCACTGCTGAGCTCCACAGCCTGCCTGCAGGAGGGAGAGGGTCCTGGCCTCATCCACCTACTGCCTTCTCCTGATTCTGTGCTCCCTGGCTTCTCCTTCATCACTCTTCTAAAAATACTTCAAAGCTTCCTGCTCTCTTCAATGCTGACCCTATGGTGCTATTTCCCAAATAAATAAATGACAAAGAAAGAAACAATAACTCTTCACATAGGCAGGGCAGGCCATTTTCTTCACCATCCACCTTCATTGAAAACTCTAATTACCTAATCCTACCTATAGGTGCTTCTCACATGAAGAATGACAGAGAGGATTTTGCCCACCTTAGCGTGCTTTCTGGGTATAACTCTATGTTCCGGAGAAGCTTTTGGACTCCCTGCACCCCACACTCCTCAGTCTATTTGTGCCAACTGATTTATGCAGGGCTGGGAAGCTTCCAAAAAACAAACAAGCAAACAAACGATTTGGGATTTGGACATATACAGACATGTCTGATGACATTGGCAATGCCTTCCAGAAAGCCAAATTGCAGTGAGGAACTTCAGGAGACAGATCCTGAGGAAAAGAAGCCACCATTATGAACCAATCTGGAAACAGGACCTGAGGAGTAAATGGAAATGTTTCTGCATAGAATGAGGCCAACACTGCTTGAGCCTCCTTGCAGAGGAAAGGTCGTGTGTATGCAAAGTGAAAAGAGCTGGAACATCTTGGAGCTCGGGCATCCCTGTAAAGGAGTCACAAAGGAAGAGAGAAGCCTTTCCCTTCCCATTCTGTAGATGTTCAGCTAATAGTTGTCCAGAGAAAGTGGTGGTGGCCACCCTTCCAGGGGCAGCCTGAGCAGAGTGATGATGGGGACACAGACAAGAAGCAAGAGGCACAGCAAAGAGATTCATGAAAGCAACATGGCAACCCTGGCGTACCACCTGAGATGGCTAGGAGGAGCCACGGGAGGATAGCAGAGGGTAGTAGCCTCAAGTTCCTAGCCACACCTCTCCAGTCCCAGGAGCCAAGCACACAGTTCCCTGTGACCTCATTGTACCCAAGGTAGTGAGGTGAAGAAGCATTTAGATTACATAAAGAATCCTCCACTCAAGGTACATAAGCAAGTCCAAACAATTATGTAGGAAGAAAGAAAAAGACAACAGGCTTGCAAAGCATTAAGCATATTTGCAAAAGCTGAGTATAGACAGCACAGGTTCTGCTTGGTCAGGATTGAATGGGAAGGGGAGGAAAGGCCAGACTTTGGTGTCCACTCAGCCTGTTCTGAGCCAGCTCTGTCTTTGGAGTGATGGACGGTTTGAGTAAGTACAAAAATACTGGAAGCCTCAGAGACTGGCAAGTCCAATCCCTCTTTTACATGAATAAGCACCTGGGCTTTCCACAAAAGAAAATGGTTAGAAGTAGCATTTGGGTGGCACATCACAGAAAGCCCTCAAACACATTAGCCTGGATGATTCTCACAATGTCCCCATGAGATTGTGCTGTCCTCACTGCAAAAGCAAAGAAATAGAGGTTTGATAATATTAAAGAAAGTGCCCAAAGTCTCTTGGCTCCACTGCACACCATGCTCTGTGAAAGACAGGAGGGGTGGGAGGCAGGGGCTAGTAGGTTATGCAGAGGACAGCTTGGTGAGATATTACAACCAGTAGTTCAATACAAAGAATCCATGTGAGTGAATGAATGAAAGAATGAATGAAAACCTGTGAGATATTAATAAACATCATCAAACACAAGCTGTGTAGGTTTTTAAGAACTGAATAATCTCATTAAATAGTGGGAAAATTTAAGATTCCAGAAAATTCAGGAAATATATGGGCCAGTGTTTGGTGTACATCAGTTCATTAAAATTACAGATGTGAAGACTCTACTCATAAACTACTGAATCAGAAATTCTGGGACCTCCTTATATTCAACAAGCTGCCCAAGTGACTCTGCTGTGTGTGAAAGTTGGAGAACTAGTGATTTAGGTTATAGTTTAATTTGTAATAATCAAGACAAATAATTAACTGCCTTGTAATACACACTCGCATTCACTGATTGCCATCATGTCTCTTTCTGATAATAATAGTGAATCTACATGAGCACTTACTCTCTGCCATATGTGTAAATTCTGATTGAATTTTCATAAGAACTTTGCAGGGCGAGTATTATCTTTACTCAATAAAATCAGGGCCTAATGCTCAGAGAGATGGAGTGACTTGGTTAAACAAACATTGTTAGACTGGGCCAAAGCTGGCTCTGCACCAGGTGTGCCTGTCTCCAAGCCCGTGCTCCCTCCATCACAGCCAGGACACCCCTCCTCCTTTGCATGAAGTTGGACCCAAGGTTGGGCTGGGAGGTTCAGAAGAGTCTCTCACAACTTCAAAAGTGATGAGCATGGTTCACAAACATGAACACTTATCTATCATTGCAGCAGCAAATAAGAACTTTTGAGAACCCGGTGGCCAAAGTTGAGAAGCATAGATAGCCTCCAAAAACTCTAGAAGAAACGGAGACCATGCCTGTGAAAGAATGATGAATTAGAGAGGGAGTTTGAGGGATAACAGAAGATGGAGAAATGGAGGCTGGCTTGAGAAATGTAAGTAGCCTAGATCTGGAATCTGGGAAGGAAGGGAGTGAGGGACTGCAGTGGAAGGTGCTACAGAAACGAAGTTGGGTGAAAGGGGAAGGAAGGAAACTTCCAGATGAAAGGATTCAAGGATATGCCTGCTGTGATGGAGGTGGGTAGAATGAGAGCAAGAGCCAGGAGAGAGAGAGACAGAGAGAGAGGCCTTGAGCAGATGATTCACCAATGCATGATTTGTAACATCATGCACTGTTCACTGGTCACTTGGAAAATGTTGGTTCACTGAGTTACAAAGATCCTCCAAATGCACAGTGAAAAGCCCCATTGTACACCTGTAGGTAAATAAGAAAGGAAAGGCAAATGATCTTGAAACAGCATTGACCTCCCAGACACCCTGAAAGGATCTCAAGGAGTCCAGGAGTGTCAGGCTTACACCTTGAGAATTACTGCTGTGGTGTAACGAAGAGCATTCTGAACTGGGATTCAGACAAACCGCGTGCTATATCGGACTCACCTTTTCATTAGCTTGGGCATGTCCCTGAACTTCTCTGAGCCCTGTCAGACAAGCTGGATGACTCACTATTTCTTAACAATTCCCCATGAATTTCCCCCGCAGAGCATTTCTCTGCTCTGCCTAAGATAGACTCTTCTCTGCCCAGTTCCCCAACTGCCACCTGCCAACTGTACCCCTTCTTGAAGGCATAGCCAGTAGCCACCGTGACAGGTTCTCTATTTCCCCTCTTCAGACACATCTCTCCTTCTTAGGCCCTTTACTGCCTGTGTTTGGACCTCTCCTGGGGATCTAATATTTCTCTGCCCTCAGAGTAAAAATGACCAGAATCCTTGTCTGGCAACCCCACCACTTCTGGCACCCCCACTTCCCCTCCCAACTGGACTGTGAGTCCCTGAAGAGCAGAGACCACCAGGTCTTGTTCATGTTTATGTCTCCTTCAGCCATTAGCCCAATGCCTGACACAGAGTAGGCACCCTGTGGAAGCGAAATCAATTGGTGAGCATGTTTCAGAAAGATCTATCTGTAAGGTTAAATGGATATTTATGGGAGAAGAGGCTGGGAAGAGGTGACTGGGAGGTGAAGGGAGAGGAATGGCGGTAAAGGGAAATAATGAGAAAACTGACGGAAGGGGCCTGAGGGGAGAGGTCACAGTGTACACCTATGGGCTAAAGTGACAGGGTGTGATGGGGGCACAGTAAGAAGATAAGAAGGGCATTTTATGGTGGACTTAGAGGATAGGGAGGGGAGTGGAATGCTTGGTGAATGGCATTCATTGGACTAAGACACTAAAGAATACTTGGGATGAAAATCAGGAGACACTGGGAGGAGGAGCTGAGTCCTGGCTGCTGGATGACTGCTTGTGTGACTGAGGGGCATGAACAGAGGTGCTAGCAAGCCGACCCCATTCTCTCTGCGCACGATGCCAGGGACGCCATTGGATCTCCTGTGTGGGGCTTCCTGAGAACCCCCCTTCCAGGCACCTGGAAACCCCTGCCAGCTCCCACACATCTGGTGAGGAGCAAGCCCGCATGTAGCACAAGTGGCAAAGAGTAAGACACTCAAAAACTCTGTCTTTTTCTCTTCAAATATTTGCAGAGGGAGTGTGGCAGGAGCTCAGGGAATGCGGTGCTTATTGCTCACACTACATTAAAATTCAGATTGGCTTGTGCAATATCCCTGGCATAACCACTCTGTGCTGATATTTTTATAACTCTTAATATCAAACAAATTGCCTCTTCACTGAGACAGTTTAATATGGCGGGGGCCGTGCCCGCCAGCTTCCTCACACCGGCCCCATAAAGATCATCGTTCTGTTACTGGGGACAGAGGAGCTATGAATTTACTGTCAAAAATATGACTGGATTTTGCAGAGTAAATCTTGGACTGTATTAAAAGGATCATGGTGTTTTAATTTCTTTTCTCGCCCCATACACTCTCCACCACATCTTTTTTCACTAATAAAATAAGGTGGGGCCTCCAGGTTGAATCATCTATGAATCATCTTTTTTGGCCTAAGTTCCTGTTTTTGTCATATTCATGCCTCTTCTTCAGTCATCAATAGATGCCTTTGGCTCCACCTTACATTCAATAGATGCTCCCTTTTTTCTTCATGATCTGGGAGAGAAAAAGACTTGAATGGATTTTTCTAGAAAATCCCCACCATACTTCAACTTCAGGGTCAACAGAATCTTCTCTTCTTTGGGTAACTTTTACCCCAATGGCATCTGGGGAGTAAAGAGAACTATAGTTGAACATTACACTCTTCTTCCTGAGCTCGTTCCATCAAACACTCCTTTTATTACAAATATATGATTTCCTACATAATTACGAAAAATAGACTGTACTGATTGAACAATCAGTTCTCCCTTTCATTTATAAATCAAGGACCTAGAAAATGCCAATCAGAGCAATCTATTCCAGATAGTATGTATTCCCAAATTGAGTTGTTATAAATCTACCCAAAGCAAAGAAACCTGACATTTTACTAGTCCAAGTCACTTTACTGTAGGTAATCAGTCCTTTCCATATATTGAACATAGTTTGTGAACTCTACCCTCCCACCGTTACTGCCCTACAGAGCCACTCAGAGACCCAAGATACTGAAGTTCAGAACAAGTGAGTAAGGTGTCCTCCAAGAAATACATTGACTGGAGGAGTCGTATCAATAGAAGTCTCAGTACAGTGTATGCAAGTGCTGAATGGCAGCACAAATGCAAAGAACAAATGATCAAAGTGTTTTGCATCATCTTCCAGCCTTCCTGTGACCTGTGTGGTCTCCAGACTGACAGACAGACAGACAGACAAATGGACACCAGTCACACATCCTTGTTTTCAAGGCAGGGAGGAAAGCTTCCACTTGAAAAGTGCCCAGTCACTTGAAAGGGTTACTTGTGTGAGGTCACATAATTTTGAATGTTTTTCTCTCATATCTTTATAGCTCAAATCCTCTTTTTCTTCTCTACTTGTATTTTATGAAATAATACTTAGGATGACTCCACCATTTTCAAGTTTTACATTTTAATATACTTTGAAATTGGTATCCTCACATAACATACTTAACACCAATCAGAGGTACCATCACCCATTATTATAACTTGACACACATTTGTTTTGTGAATGTTTTAGGAAGATTTGAACGGAATAATCCTTTTCTTTAAGTACCATATCTTTTTTGATTCTTATGGCTGAAGCCATATCCACTTCCTTTGCTTCCAGAACATTCTAGATTGCCCTGGCTTGCAGCACTGGTGGTCTTTGAAAATCTACAAAGTTCTAAAAAGGCTGATCCAGGCTAGGAAGTCAGACCAGGCCCTGTAGAATTGTCAGCTATTAAAATATGTCACATCTTATGCTTATGAAACCAGGAAAAATCATAAATCACGCTTTTATAACTGACTGCTATGGTCTGAATGTGTCCCCCAGAGTTCAAGTGTTGGTAACTTAATTTCCAATGTAACAGTGTTAAGAGAATGGATATTTTAGGGTTATTGGTGTCTGTCCTCATTAATGGATTAATGGTGTTATCATGGGAGTTAGTTATTGAGGGAGCAGGTTTCTGATAAAAGGGATGAGTCTGCCCCACTTTCTCTCTTACTCCTTTCTGCTCTCTTCCCCTTCCTCCTCCCCTCATAGAATGATGCAGCAAGAAGGTCCTCACAAGATGCAGTCCCCCAACCTTGGATTTCCCAGCCTCCAGAACAGTAAGAACAAAAAAATCTTTTCTTTATAAATTACTTAGGCTTTGGTATTCCGTTATAGCAACACAAAACAGACTAAGACACTGACTATGCTAAAAATGGGATGATCTGGGCCGGGTACAGTGGCTCATACCTGTAATCCCAGCACTTTGGGAGGCCGAGGCAGGCGGATCATGAGATCAGGAGATCAAGACCATCCTGGCTAACACAGTGAAACCCCATCTCCACTAAAAATACAAAAACTTAGCCAGGCCTGGTGGTGGGCGCCTGTAGTCCCAGCTACTGGGAAGGTTGAGGCAGGAGAATGGCGTGAACCTGGGAGGCGGAGCTTGCAGTGGGCAGAGATCGTGCCACTGCACTCCAGCCTGGGCAACACTGCAAGACTCCATCTTAAAAAGAAGGATGATTTGAATAATGCAAAAGAGGAAACTTGATAATATCAAAAATTTAGAAATAATCAAAATGAACAAAAATATGTGCCTTGTTAAAAAAAACAACCATCCATAGAGCATAAAAACCTATAATAAAACACTGTAACCACTTAGAATTTTGTTATAGAAAAAATATTTAATATGATATAAAAAGGTATTTACAATTTCACACTGAATGAAATAAAGCAGGTCAAAACAATGTTTACAATATGACCTTTTTTTTTTAACACATATGTATTTTGAGATTTAGGATAAATTCCAGACTGTTTATAGTAGAATAACAGGTGATTTTTTTTCTTCTATGTTGCGTATCTCTGTTGTCTTAATGTTCGATGGAAAAAATAGGTGTATTGCTTTCAAAATAAGAGGGAAAAAAAGTAGTCTGGAAAATTGTTTTCATTGCACATCTGTGGGAGTTGAAAATTGAGCCTAGAGCTTATAAGACATTCTTGTATTCATGCATCTTAACAAATAATACTTATGGCCTAAGGTAAGCTAGCCCTGTGGTATTGCAGAAAAACCAAAGAGCCACTACCTGCCCTCTGACAACTTATAGTTCTGCCACTCAGACAAGAGAAAACTTAAATCCCTGCCTTTGAGGTGAGAAATGAGGCCTCACTTCTGCCAAGGGCCTTTGAGGCTTCCACAGCTCCTTGGACTGAGGTTGGAGCCAGCACTGCCTCCTGTGCCCTGAGGGTGCCTGGGACCCCTCCCAC
>NW_012118465.1:680259-685650 GCF_000951035.1 Colobus angolensis palliatus | reverse complement strand
CACCCCGCAGAAAGCTACTGAGGTCCCAGGGCATCAGGGTGTGGCTGAAGTAGTCTGGGCCTGCAGCTACTTCCTCAAGTCCACTCTCCCACCCGGGCACCCACCTCGTCACACTCTTCTGTTTCTCCCCTTCCCATCCTCTCTGTCCGGTTTCTTCCAGGCCACTTCCAAAGAGACCTGCTGCTCCACCCTCAATCTGTTGCTTGTGCCTTACTAGAGGTTTCTGCCCTTTTCAGCGCCACATCCCAGGGAAGGAAGAAACATGCTCCAGGGCTGGGAGTTCGTCTTTGAGAGGAGGAAGTTCCCTGGAGTCTGCAGCAGATGGGGGAGGCCCCAGTGGGGCGCACGTGGATGCATTTCTGGGAGGAAACCAAGTACCATCCGCTCTCGCTCGCTCCCATCCAGTGTTTTCTTCCCCCAGTGAGTCTCTTAATTTTGCTCATTTATCTTAAAGAGCTCCGTAAGCGCCATGGGCTCTGGTGGGGGGTGGAGGGGCGCACGGGGCCTCCGACACCCGACCCCCACGCCTGCCTCCCAGAGGAGCCATCCAGCGCGGACCAAATCTCATTTTCCTACAAATAGTTTGTCAGAAGCAGCAGGGCAAGTAATAAATCACGGAGAGCGAGAGCGGAGAAGGGAAGGGGGGAGGCTGGCGAGGGGAGGGCGGGACCGAGGGGGCGGAGGGAGGGTTGGCGGCGCAGATGGAGGAGCGCGCGGGAGGGTGCGAGCGGCGGGGAGGGGCGCAGGCTAGGGAGAGACAAACGGAAAAGGAGGGAAGGAGATCAAAGAGACAAAGAGAGGAAAACACGAGGGAGGATGAGAAAGGGAGAAGGAGCCAGGGGGGTCCAGGGAAAGAAAGCAAAGGGAGAGAGAGAGACTGAAGAGAGGAACGGAAAAGACTGGAAAAGATACCAAGGGGTGAATTAGGAAGCAGAGAAGGGGAAATAAAAGGAGAGGAGAAAATGAATCCAAAGAGGATGCCAAAAAGGAGGAAGGAGAGAGGTCTGGTAGAGAGGCAGACCCGGAAAACGAACGTGGGCGAGGAGGTGCTCCATATGTCCTGAGCCCCTCTATGCCCTGAGCCAAAGGGGTGCCTGTAGTCTACCTCCTTGACTCACTCCTCCCCACCTTTATCCCTGCTGCCTGCTCCCGGTGGACAGATGCAGGATGCAGGTAAGGATCGGGTCATCTTGGTCCACTATTAGCCAGCCTCGAGAGACAGTCATTGCAGTGTGTGTGTGTGTGTGTGTGTGTGTGTGTGTGTGTGTGTGTGTGTGATGGAGACAGGGAGGGGAACCTGCATATCACCTATTATGATGAACACATGCGCCCTTAAGCAGGCTACTTCACTCTTCTGAGCCTCAGTTTTCTGATCTAGAAAATGGGAACAATAATCTCTCTTTACAGGCTTGGGAGAATTGAAAGAGATGACCCACAGGAAAAGCATCTACCACACCACACGGTACAGGCTGTTGATTAGGAAACGCAGCCTCCCTTGAGTTTCTGTGTGGGTGAACCTGGCTCCTGGGGCCCCGGGTGGGGGTGCCAGGCTTCAGAATCTGCACACTGCTTCACCACCCCCGCAGCCTGTGATCCCAAGCCAGGCCCTCTGATCCGGCAGCTGTCAACACAAGCACACTCCAGTGCTTTCTGCTTTGCTGTTGGCCTCCCTCAGGAAGCTTTGAACACTAGTGAGATCATCATTGTCAAACTCTCTGGGCTCTGGTGCAAGGGCAGTCAGATAAGGAGGAATATGACGTGCCAACCTTCCACTTTGGTCCCCAGCCCCCAGCCTCACCTTGCTGACCTCTGGCTCCTGCTTAGCTCGGGAACTGTGGGCTCAGAACAAAGTTTAGGTTCTTCTTCTCTGATTCACCCCTTTCTCCTTTCTGATTACTGGCATGGAGCCACGCACTGCAGGAAAGAAATCGGGTAACTTTACAGATGGGAGGAATGAAATGGTGCTTGTAGGGGCCTATGTTGTGCTGGACACCAAAGTAAACTGCCAGAGGACAGGGACCTTGTCTGTATGGCCCACAGAACTATCCTAGCACAGTGCTGGCACATGTTGAGTTCATGAAATGAATAAGTCATTTGATATTGTGAATATGCATTCACTTATTCACATCTTATGACTAAAAAAAGCTGTTATTCCATTTTATGGAAAGGGCAACTGAGACACAAAATCACAGGCAAGAAGTGATCGAACCAGGGGTTGAATCGAGAGCAATCTGTCTCCAAAGCATGTGTTCCTTCCGCTGCAGCCCGTGGCCTCCAGGCATCCTGCCCGTCAATGCCTGAGGCACCAGGGAGTTAGGAATGGCAGAGACCCAAACCCGTGATTCCTGCTGGACCTTCTCCTTACCTCCTAGATTCTGGAGCGGGCACCCCACAGAGCACTCCATTTGAGGTGGCCCATTCATTTCTGGGCGCCTTGCCATTGGCATTGTCCTCTAGCTCTGAACTTCAGGCTATGCCTCTCTCAGACCCTCAGCCCCAGCCCGCTGCTTTACTTGGGACTTTGAAGATGTGCCTCAGAACTTGTCTCACCTCAGCTCTCAGGACCCCAGCCATACTTCCTCTGCCCCCCTCCCCTCTAACCCTCCAGCAACGTGGGCTTCCTCTGGGGACCTCATGTTCAACCCTGACAAACAGCAGAGCCCAGGGAAAAAAGAACCAGGTTCCGCTCTCCTGCCATGTGCCAGTTAGATGACTCTGGGCAATTCTTTTCACCTCTCCAGGTCTCAGGTTTCTCAACTGGAAAATGGGGATTTTTTAAAAAAATCCATGCCTCACTCCCAAGGCTGTCATGAGAATGGATTAAGGCAAAAGCTGTGAAAGTGCTTTACAAATGAGAAAGCCTCCTATTCTTCACTTTCTTCTGATGGCAGATCCTCAGCTCTCCTTCCCAAGGTTCTTGCTGTCCCGGCACAATGTACCCTGAGCACTGCAGGTGCCTGATCATCTTCGCTTCATGAAGACCCATGATATGTCACCATTTAAAATCCAAACAAAGCCTCACAAGTGAATCTGCTTACAGGAGACAGAATAAAGCAATGGCCAAGAACTCTAGCAAGAGTAAAAAATCAAGTCTCCAAATTTTAGCTCTTCCACTTACTAACAGTGTTAACTTCGAACAATCATTTTACTTCTCTAAGCCTCAGTTTCCCCATCTATAAAGTGGGATGATAATAATCCTGTCTTATCAGGCAGATAATGTATATGTGGCACTAGGGACACATTAAATACCCAATAAATGGCTACTGTTGTTATCTCCTCTTATTTTAGTCTTGACTCTTGAAAAATGAATCAGTTGTCAGACTTCATAGCTTGTTACCTCTCTCTCGATGGTCCCAGTGTCAGTTCCTTGGTACATGTCCTTGTTTTCTTCTCCTTCATTGACGACCACAGCCTCCTTTTCCTGCCCTCAAGTCACCCACCGCACTCTGTTCTGACCTTATCACCACCATGGGTTCCCAGGGAGCCAGACCGCAAGAGGAGGAGGGAGTGCAGATGAGGGGAGGGGACCTGCCCAAAGTCACAGGGGTGCTACATGGGCAGAGCATCTTCTAGGCCAATCATTTGGATTTTCCCCACCCAAAGCCCCAACAGGGCATCAAATGCCTTAAAGCCTGAGACTGGCTGCCTTTGTGAATGCCCTTTCTCAAAGCCCTTTGCAAGGGTGACTTCGTGGCCTGGCTTCCCTCTGCCTATGCTCTGTCCCAGCCCATCCTTCCAGCCCCTTCCAATTATTGTCACTCTCTACTTCCCTGTCTTGCCCTGCCAGTAAGCTTTCTCCCATATGATTCCTTCAGAGCTTGTTTATGCATGTGCCAGTCCTTAGACTGGCTACTGGGGCAACAGGAGAGTCTGAGGCACAATCTTTGTCCTCAGAGAACCCCAGTCTAGTGGGTGCCACATGCCCAGTTAAACTCCCATCCTAACCTTGCATCTCAAGCTGTCCTGTCAGTCTCTGAAGCCCACCTTCCTCCATGAAGCTCTCCCAGACTGGCTGACTGATTCAAGGCTGCTTCCCAAATCCTCCCAAAGGGCACCACTCCTCTTTGGAAACTATACGCATGAGGTATTTTTATCTCCTTTTAAAAACTGCACCTCTCTCTCTCTGTTGATATAATATATATGGCTGACATTTTAAAGTGCATTTTCAAAATGTATACTATCTTGTCTGTGTTTCCTGAATATAAAAGTCCATGCCGGCCATATTGTATTACATTTGAAACCCCTAGAGGTAGGGATCTCAGTTCTGTGTGAGTCTGAGGGTATCAAGGCCCAGAGGCCATAGCAGGAGAGGGCAGCCAGGGCTGCCTTCGGGAGGAGAGGAAAGGCACCCACAGAGCTGCCAGAGCCACGCAGATGTCATTGGAGGAGGAGATGAAGTGCTGTGGACATTAGGGAAGGAAAAATCCATTTCTGGATGTGGAGAATCCAGGGATGCACCCATCCTTGAGGACCAATTCAAATGCTATGCCTGGCAGGACAGCTTCTCTGATCCCCTAAATGCATTTGAGCTTCTAAGGAAACACCCCAGTTTCCCCGGACTCATTTTGTGACACTTAGTGGATTCTCTGTGGGAGTTTGGGACAGTTACATTTGTGCACAACCTTTGCTTTCTCTCTTTATGACTCAATTTGGCAAATTTCTCCTGAAAAGAGGCCAGATTCTGTCAACTTTTGTATCCCCTCCCTCCACAACATCCCCCTAATGTCATGCCTCATACTAAGTAGGTGCTCAATAAATGTTTGAGGAGGAGAAGAAAGAAGGAAGGGAAAGAGAAAGGAAGAAAGAAAAGAGGAGATAGAGGAGAACAGAGAAGATGTAGAGAGGAAGAAGGACTGGAAGGAAGATGGGAGGGAGAATGGAAGGAAGAAGTGAAGGGAGGAGCATTAAGGAAATGCCCGCAGGTGGAAGCAATCCCCTATAAATGCAGGGGCTCTTCTCCGTGCTCTTGCAGTGCCAACAAGGTGCCCTGGGAACAGATTTAATTTCCTATTGTCACCCTGGGGATAGAGCCCCTGTCTCCTAAGCACCCTGTGTGGAAACCAACACTTTATGGATAGCACTGAATATGTGTTTCCAATGAGAAGTAACAGCTGCAAACTCATTAGGATGATTAAGATGGCTCAGATCACCAACCTTGAGCAGGATCCAGTAAAATTTTTAAAAATCTGTCAGCACCACTACCCCCTTTCAGAGCAGGAAGTTGCCAGGCAGAGGGGAAGTGCCAGCAGCCAGGGTCCTCTGGCCCAGGTGCAACTGGAGCTTCCAGGTGAGAACACAACCGCCAGATGGCAGACACATGGTGATGGCTGGGAGGTCCAGGGGCTTTGCGCCTTGCATATGGGGCAGGAAAAATGCAGTCTACTGAAGTGT
>NW_012118465.1:651935-679964 GCF_000951035.1 Colobus angolensis palliatus | reverse complement strand
GTGTTAGCCAGGATGGTCTCGATCTCCTGACCTCGTGATCCGCCCGTCTCGGCCTCCCAAAGTGCTGGGATTACAGGCTTGAGCCACTGCGCCCGGCCGGAAATGTATTCTCACATTTCTCTTCCTTTTTCTGAGACATGGTGGACCTCGGATTCCCATGCTGGTTTCTTTGTAGCAGGGTAAGGATTTGTCCCACGTGCAGGGGTGAGCCAGGCCTAGGAAGAGCAGTGGGCTGGGGCAGAGTTGCTTCGAGCTGATGGCATGGCTTTGGGATATTTGTTTGCCTGACCTTGTCCTAATCTGTAAAACCTATTTTTCCCGCTCAAGGTGGCACCATGTCACAGTTTGTCTATACAGAATTTCTAAATGGGATTTGGAAAGTTTCTTTTTATTTATTTCTAGAAAAAATCTTAGACTGCGTCTCCCATTATTTCTAGTTAACGCAAATCCTTCACCCTCTCCACATACATCTGATCTTTCTTAAGTGTCACTGACCACATGAGAGTCTCCTCTGCTCTGAAACTCACCCTGCCCTCTGTGTCAATGACCTGGCTACTCTTCATCACAGGCTTCCAAAAAATCTCCAGCCATTCACGCAATCAGAGGATCTTTTATCAAGAACATGGTATATGTAAGGCTACAGGAGAAACAAAGATGTGTCACAGTTTCTTTCTTTGAGGAGCTTCCTTCCAGAAGAAATAATTTAAACAAAAAAGTAAATTATTATAGTATAGTATCCTGTATTTCATACACATAATGCCCTACAGTGAATGTCAAAGTTGATCAAAATTTTAGAGGTCATCTAGCCTTTAAAATATCCACTTCCTCAAAGGGTGGCCCTACAAATCCCATCACAGCATCATCTTTGCACCTAGCATTTGGAAGGGCTAAGTTTTGTGGTTATGGAAAAAGATGAGAGCCTCTTGATGGAATTATATAAGAGAAATGCCTATTCTTCTGGGTGTTTCCATGTCTCTCTCAATCCTGTTGGCCATTTGAATCCAGGGTTTAGCCTCTCCAGGCCTCAGTTTTCTCCTCTGTTAACCGAGAGGGTTGGACTACATGGCTTCTGAGACCCTTCCAGAGCTAACATTTTATGATCTATGATTAAGACTGAGATGACATTGTTCAGCCTGCTGTCCAGAGGGCGACCCACCAACTTTCATAAAAACAATCATCATTAACCTATGTTAATTGGTCAATAAAACCATCACAACTTTATAGTGTGAAACCTGAGACCTGCTGAGATCAACGCTACTGGTGAGCCAAGTGGAAGTTCAGCTTTAGAAACAAAATTGCTGACTAGTAACCCCAGTGTCATATTAGTCAAAGTGACATAGACTCAAACTTATTCTGATTGAAATAAAAATAACTGATGGAGAAACGTAAAACAATCTTGGGGTTGGAAGAACACAGGTCAATCAGACTGTGAGGGCTTCTTGGGGTAAGGACTGCTATAAATGAAATCCAGAACTATGTTCTCCCCTTAAAAGACCTCCATCATAACCACACTGGAACCCAGGCAACCTGTGGTCGGTGAATCAGGGCTGGAGCCTGCCATCCTTTCTCAAGTTTAATCTGCTCATTATTTGTCTCATCTCAGATTTGGGGATCATCTCTTGTTCCTGATTCTCCACTTTCCCCTTGGACTTGATAGAACTCTGCTGATCTTTTAGGCTTACCCTCAAGATCTTTCTATTTTTATGCCACCCTATTCATAATAAGAGTTATCAAGTGTACCACCTACTATGTGCCAGATGATTGTTGTACTTTGTGTCAGTAAATCCTTCTAACAATTCTAGGAGATTGGAATTTTTCTCACCAACATTTTATACTAAAAGAAACTGAGGCTCAGAGAGTTTAGATAACTTGCCAAGGTCATACACCGGTAATTAGGGGAGGCAGGATTGAAACCCAGGTCTGCTTGTGTTCAGAGCTCTTTTTCTAACATCTAGACCCCTACCCCATTCAGTCCCTGGGCCAGGTCTACCTAGCACCCCTCAAGGAAGAATTAGATAGTCACTCTGTGAATTATCAATAACTTCACCTTGTCCAAGAGGAGCAACAAAATGTTGACCAGAGCAAAGTGGGGGTTGAAAGCTGACCTGACCTTGTCCTAATCTGTAAAACCTACTGATTAGGTGCTCAATAAATGTTTGAGGAGGGGAAGAAAGAAGGAAGGGAAAGAGAGAAAGGAAGAAAGAAAAGAGGAGGTAGAGAAGAATACAGGACAGGAAGAGAGGAAGAAGGGCTGGAAGGAAGATGGGAGGGAGAGTGGAGGGAGGAAGTGAAGGAAGAAGCATTAAGAACATGCCAGCAAGTGATATGCATTTGAGCAGAAAGGCAGAGACCATAGGCAAAAACTAAGAGGAGACAGATGATGAGTCTGGGAGTCGGGGAGGTAAAAGGAGCCAGACACTGTTCAGGTGAGAGCAGAAAGCCTGATGAACCAATGCAGGACATGTGACCCTGCAGTAGGAAGTGGTTTTTAGCACAAGGTACATCCTTCTAGGAAGAAAGAAGTCCATTACAGATGCTGCATGTGGTTGGACAGGCGGAATCCTTGAAGGTCAGCCACCCAGCTTCCATTATTCTGTGTCATCTGTGCCAAGAAGGCTTCCAGGCCAGTACAGAAAGCCAAAGTCACTCTAGTTAGAGCTGTAGACTCTGTGTAGTAACTACCAGGTTAAAAAATACCAAAGTATACATGTAGACTTCCAATCTATACACCTACCAGCTTCTCACTTATGAAGACTGCAAAACAGTTGCCATAATGTTCCAAAAGTCAGCCTTCAAATGTGAGTTGAAGTCAGCCGTGGTGGAGTGCCCCTGTTGTCCTAGCTACTTCAGAGGCTAAGGTGGGAGGATTGCTTGAGTTCAGGAGTTTGAAACTAGGCTAGGCAACATCATGAGACCCCCCATTTCAAAAAAAAAAAGAGAAGTAAATAACTTGTCAACATATTATAAGGAGGCTCTGTTTTGAGAAAACGTGTTATACAAATGTATAAATGCATCAAACTTTGTTCTGAAGGAAAGGATTCTTCAGGTTACCTGTAGGTTTGAGTTGCCCGAATTCAACTTAGACATGAGTTTTCTAGACTGCATCTATTGTGTAAAGTGATGATGATTTGCAGGTATACAACCCTAGAAAGCATTGCAGGCAGCCACAGTGATCACCTGCCCATGCTACTGGAAGTTTCTTTTCAACTTGGTAGAGCAGTCAGTAGTCATTTTTGCTGTTATGATATCACTAACCAGAAACACTCCAGAAACACATGTTAGCAAGTTAAACGAGGACATGACTGGTTATTATGTACATATTTAATTAACACTCGTATTTGTGTAAGACATAATATGGTGTTATATGCCTATTCTCAATGCTTGATTAGCAATACATAATATTGTTAATGTTTTAATGAAGAATAATACCATGGTCTTTCCCAAGCACTCACACTGAACAAAGTCCCTAATAGGTGAGAAACGTTAACTAGGAGCCACAGCCTTCCCAAGCTATGAGGACTGAATCCAGCTCTGGTTCTTTTGAGTTGTGGGTTATTGCTTAAATTGCTTCACCTCTCTGAGCCTCGGTTTCCTCATCTGTACCTTCTGAAGGAGACCTACCCTTGAAGGCCCGCCCTCCCCAAGCTTTGCTCCCTTCTTGGAGAGCCACTTCCTCACCAGGCTATATCTCCCACCATGTAGCCTCTGAGCCTGCTGCCCATTCTGCCTGGCTCACTGTTCTTCCTTCATAGCCCACACGGCTCCTGTCACCCTTCAGGTCTCAGTGCAAGCATCAGCTTCTTCGAGAAGCCTCAGTGCAGAAAGGATCAAGTCAAATCCCTCTGTCATCGTTCACATTTCATGGCATTTATCGCTAATGCAGATTTCTGTGCATTTGTGTGATGATTTCATTCATGTTTATCTCCACCAGTGGACGACAGGTTTCTGAGAAGAGACACTGTGACTGTTTATACTCACCACCATACCCCAGGAACCACACCATAGTGGGAGCTCAATTCATGTGTCATGGGTGAAGGGACAGCATTAATCAATCAGTTGATATGAAACAGGATGACATCCACCTGAATCATCATCATCATAAAAAAAGAATAGCTGACTCCCACCCTTACTGCACCCTCCCCCAGTACATGACCCTGACCTTCAGGAACATATCATCTCAAATCATAAACACCTGATCTTATAAGTGTCTCATTCCTTCTGCCAGCTACCAGCTGCCCACCGCCCACCACTGACCTACTGAGCCAGGGTGTCCTGAGTGAACAGCACCCTTAATGGCAGACACAGGTAACCAACTGCCTTCACTCCTATTCTCCACTGCTTCCTTTTTTCCCCAAATGAACATCTTGTCCTTCTTCCCTCTTTGCCTCTCTCTTTCAGGATCAGCAGAAAACCCTAAACCATTTTATTTAACAAATCAACCACTGGTTAGTATCTTCAAAGAAATCTGTGCATTTTCTTCCTTCCCTCTCATTTTACCCTTCCCCTCTCATCATTCCTCTCTCTCTTTCTCTCTCACCATCTTCTCCCTCTATCCATTCTATTTGTGAGCCAAAAATTGACCTTAATAATGACTGATAAATGCAAGAGCAGTGCTCAAGTGATCTGTCTGAATCAATGAGAAGCAAGGTGGAATTAGATGCCATAAAGAAATGGTGCCACCAACCTAAAAAGTCCTTGAACATGCCACATCCTTCTCCAGAGTCTCCTCAAAAGTCTACCCCTTCAACATCCCTTAATTGATTCTCTTTCTTCAAGAGGTCAGCATTCAGGGTACATGCAAAAACTAGTATATTCAATTTTCAGATGCATTGTTTAATTACTCACACAGCAACAATATTATATGCTTGTTCATCTCATTGAATACACAGATGTGCAGCGTCTTAGCTATACTGTGAGTGGCTGATTAGGGAAATCTAAGGACAATTTATATTGTTTCTATGCAAACGGTCTGGACTCCTGAGCTCCTTTGTAATTTTTATCCCTTCTGAGAGTTGCAAGCCATCTGTTAATCATGGAGAAAGATCTCTTCATTGGAGATAAGACCACCCAAATTTTAAAGAATGCTGTCAATGGCCTGAGAATGCCAGGTCTTTGCTTTAGGATCTAGATGGAACTCCCAGACATATGACCTGGAACAAGCTGTCAGCAGCATGCGCCCCAGGATCCAGGGTAAATGAGATTCTTGTAAAGTCTGCAGCAGCAACAGCAGCAATACTTTGCAGAAGTCCATTTCCACCACCCTGAAGGGATATGCTGTGCCTGGGACCTCTTTCTTCCTGTCTTTTTGGTACAGCTGTGCTTTTCCTCTCTCACCATCCAGCCATCAAGGGGACCTGTAGTCATGAGATCATAAAAATCACAGCAGCAGCAACAACAGCAGCCATCTTTCATGGAGATCTCCAAGTGTGTGCCACACCCTTTGCAAACATTGCCAAACAACTTGCGGATGAGAGGATTCAAGCTAAATGACAGAGACTGGGTCAGGAAGGTGAGGTCTGAACATCTCTGGCAGCCCTCTTTCCTCTAAGCCCCTGAATCCCCTGTCCATTCTCGGTCCTGGGAGCTGACATGAGTGTGTCTGGGTTCCTGATCAAAGGAGTCATTTTATACAGAGTAGACAAAACCCAAATTGCAAGTATGAGATGCATACAGAAACCAAGGTGAGCCCTAGAGAAAAGCAACCTAGGTCCAATCACAGGGGTAAGGGGAGAGGGGGCAGAGCAATGAGCCTGAAAAGAGGAGCAGTAAGAGCAGGCATCACCTGGTCCAACACTCAGGATAGGGTCCGTGGGGAAGGTTAGGGCTCCATGATGCACACCTGTTCAGACATGTCATGGATTTCAAGGCAACCAGGACACCAAAGTGCCAGAAACAGAGCAATGACTTGCAGAGCATGTGAGCACACACACCTTAGGCAGTAGGTGGGGCTTTGCAATGTTATATATTATACATGGACCAAGTCCAGTTTTTAATGCACCAGGGAAATGCACTTGTTAAAAGGTCTCTAAGAAGAATAAACAAATTTAAGATGACTAAATAAGGAGCCACCCCACCTGTCCTGGCCTGCAAGCTCGTGTTTTCCCAAAGCAGGTCTTCCTGAAGTGGGACAGCTGGGCTGACCCTAGCTGATATTTTATCAGCCTACCTCGGTTTCTGATGAGCAGTGAACCACTGATTATTACCACTGATGGCTGCTGTGTCCTATTTGTAGTGGTCTCTGGGGAGGAAGATCCACAGGCTTCTTCACAAATTCATTTCAGCTCCTCTCCTTCTTCCAGGCTGAGACTTCCCCTCTGCTGCCAATCTCCCACCAACCCCCTTAAGATGAACAGGCTGGGTCACTATCCCCTATAGTTCCTTTGTAGGTAGGCTAGTCAGCTATATGAATTTCATAATTCTGCTTCTTCTTCTAACACAGAACACCCAGGTCTACCTTCTTTTTCCTGAAAAGAGAGAAATACAGGACACAGAGCAAGGCACTGGGGCATAGGAATGGCACAAGTCAGACTCCTGGGAGGGGGTTCCAGCTTTTCCACTTAACAGTGGGATCAGTTTGGCCTTGTAACCTGGCTGCTCTGAGCTACAGGTTTCTAATCTGTATAAGGTAGACAGGAGCAGCAGTTAACATGAAGGGTTCTCAGGATTACAGAAAATCATGTGTAGGGTACCTGGCATGAGGCAGCTATGACTACTACTGTGTCAGCCTCACAGACACAAAATAATCCTTCCATATGGTTAGGTTTAAATCAGGTTAACAAATACCCATTGTGACCTGCAGCACTAAGCAAAAGTACTATTTGGGAAATGAGAATGGAATATTAGACATGGTTTCTGTCTGAAAAAGCTCGTAAGTGATTTGGCAGAGACACCCAAACCCCTCTCACCACCCCTGGCATAAACACACACTTCCATGCCCCTGCAGCAAGATGGTCAGGCTAGGTTGTTGAATGGAGGCAAATTCTCTGGTGGGGTTTTCTTCTCTTTGGTCCTCTGAGCTCTCTGTGAGATCTGTGGATTGTGGCCCCTGTAGATATATCTGAAAGATCAAGCAGAGGTTCCTTCCCAGAGAATAAGAAGTGGAGTGAAGAGCAGGGAGGAGGCCACGTTGACAGTAGGAACATGCCCTACTGTCAACTAGGCACGTTCTCTGCCCTAGTCTCTGTGCTGTTTGTTCATTCCAATCATTTAACTTAATCCTAAAACAACACTGCAAATACTACAGTGGACGCTGTGCTGCTTCACCCTGATCCCCCATCAAGATTAAAGGACTCATTTCCCAGCTCTTGGACCTCTCTGAACTACTCTTTATAGAGAGCCAACTCAATCAAGGTCAAGTCCCACATCCAATGAGTGGGCAATATGGGGCTCTGAAGGCCTGGTCCCCCTCTCCCCAAGTCAGTACCACTCTGCAGAGCCATCCAGCTTCAGGGCTCTGCATCACCTACATTGCTGCTCAGCTTCTTCCTCTGTCCAACTCTACTTCCTTCTCTTCCCCAGCAGATTCTGCTCCCAGAAACACTCCACAATAAACTTCCTGCACACTTATTTCCCTGTGAAGAAACAGAGGCTCAGAGAGACTAAGTAGCTTTCCCTAGGTCATACAGCTTTTAAGTGGTAGAGCTGGGCTCAGATCCAAGGTTGTATGACAGCAAGACTGTCATTTTCAGTGCACAAGATGAAATCCCTCATTAGGAATTCAATGACGCAAACTCTAAAATTCCCTGGAAGAAGTAGGAAACCAGTAAACATCCAAATGAGATAAGTTCGTATAGTTTAAAACAGATTATAGCACTTAGTCCCTTCTCCTACTGCGAAGCTGTCCCTAACCATCTATGCAGACTGTCTCATGCAACTAACAAGTGCAGCAGGGCCCAGCTGGACAGCCAGCAAGAGAAGCCCAAGGACCCAGGCATGGGGTTCTTACAAGCCACTTACAACTCTCAGCTCTACTATGACTTTACATAAGCTACTCACCATCTCTGGATGGGCTTCAGTTTTCTTATCTATAAAATGGAAATAATAGTCCTACCCCAAATTGGTTTTAGAATTAAATGAAACATGGTAAATATTTTTAAACTATCTTGAAATGCACAAAATCTTCCAGTTCAATGGGAGTGTAGAGCCTAGAAAAGGATAAAAGAGCATTTACCCAGAAACCCAAGGCTACTTCCACCAGCTTCTCAGCCTTGAGACTCAGGTTTCACAGACTACTGAAGCTCTCAGGGGACTGTCTGACTAATGTTCACGGTCCACCCTGGAGCAGCATGAGACATGGACATGTAGGAGATTGGATGTCAGAAGACCCAAACTACACAGTCCTAGTTTTCTCAAAAATGAGCTCTGTGAACTTTATAAGCAACCTCCCCTCTCTGGCTTTTGTTTTGTCTTTATTGAAATGAGGAAGTTGGACTGGATGCTCCTTAGTTCTCCTTCCATCTCAGGCATGTAGAATTCTGTGATGCCTGGTGCCTTCTTCAGAAAGTGTTTCTTCTCCTCCACCCTACTCCTCAATCTCAGACTTCAGCGTGAATTCATTACACCAACCTTCCAGCTCCACCCTTCTCTCCTGTTGGGGGCTGGGGGCAGGGGTGATGGGGAGTGATGGCTTTGCAACCGAAGCAGGAAGCAGAAAAGGAAAGGACAGGATTACTAGCAAACCAAAGGTCACCTAGAGTCCATGGTACCCTTGAACAACAATAAGTTCACGCTGGTGGCTCTTTTCAGGAGGATGTATGAATGCTGCTTACCTAAATGCCAAGCCTTCACAGGCAGGTCTGAGTGTGTACCATGCTGTTGGCTCCCACAGGCAGGTCTGAGTGTGCACCATGCCACATGCTGCCTGCATTTATATCAAGCCTCACAACACACCCCATTGTTGACCCTATAGAGCATCTCGGAAACTACACTCAGATCTTACCATAAGTCAGAGCAAACGCAGTTAGGAAGGAAAACGTACTAGAGAAGAGTTGAGTAGAAGTACACCAAAGTGAAATAAGCCACAGTTGTTCAGAAAGTCAGTTTGCAAAGATAATGACCAACAAGTTCTGCCCAAGCTAGGCCTTGCCACCTTGCCCCTATGCACCTTGGCACCTGAGGCAACAGGAAGAGAGAGCAGCTGTAACTATCACCTCATGGAAGCTTTGGTTTCCGCTTTTTGCAAAGCTCTGCTCTGAGAAAGATGTGCTTCCCAGGAAAAGAGAGTGGGTGATTTGGTTTGCAGGCATAGAGAATGTTTCCACAGTAAAAACTCATCACTGGTATGTTGCAGTTTATAAAGAGATAGCTTTCACTTTAGAAAGGTTTTTAAAGCAATGGAAAGGTTTCAGGAAGAAATACAGAACACCAGTGACACTGAGGGCAACAGAAGAGCTTTCATTTTGTTCATTCTTCATGTATTCATTCAAAAGTGCTTCACAAGTAGCTGCAATTTACTTGAGTGTCAACCAAAATTGTGAGAATCCCAGTGTGATTTCAAATTGCCCTTTTAGGAAATTAAGTAGAAAAGTGATAACGAGTAACCTTTTGTCATCAGTTCTAAAAAACCATTTGTGAATTACTTTTATACAGGTTTTGTGACAATAGGGCCACCAGACATTTTGTATTATACATGCCACTCCTGCCAACTGTAGACGTGATATTTAGAGATGATTCTGTGCAGTTGCCAGAGGAAACACGACATATACATAAACCCAAAGTCATTTGCTAGTGTTGAGTTTAACTCTCTAGTTTAGAGATGATTAAGAGTTCATCTTATGTGGCACCTCCACTGACTGGGGTGCTGTGTTGAGACATCTCCTGAGGTCAATATGGATCAGTAAGAAAAAATGCCTTTGGATCTGGGCGAGAGGGATACTTGGCATCCTGGCTGCTCCATCTTGAAGGCTGCATCCCAGCATCCTTCAGGCCTCCTGATCAGGAGCATTCTCCAGCTGTTCATTTTTTCCTAAGAAAGCATTCGTGATGAGGTCTGGGCTCTTTTTCCCAGGGGCAGGTCTGAACTGGAGAGATGATTCGCATGGCTACAGTAAGATACCCAAGTGCTGGGCCCAGACTGTCTGCCACTTCCCTCTGTGTTCCACACAGCCAGCAACAGAGCAAGCTCTTTCCTCCCAGCAGAAAGCCAGTGTCAGGCATGGCGGAGGCAAGGCCAAGCAACCCTGGGGGTGATAGAGGGGACCGGGTTTGGGTTGGACAAGCCCAGTAGACCTATTTCTCCTAGGACCATGAAAAGCCTGTCCCCTACATTTGACTGGGAGCTAACTGTAAAAGTTGCAGCTCCTTGAGAGTTAACTCTAGAGACAGCTGCACTTGTCACCTTGTGTCTGCATAATTAACCAGCAGTTGTTCCTGCTTTGTGGAACATGGACCAGGCAACCCCCGTGAGGTCCTGTGGGGACATTCTCAGTCTGATTGTCAGACAATTGGCAGGCAGACACAGCTTCTGCAATGCTTGACTGAAGGGACTGAGGACAGTCCGATTTTTTTCTTTCCCACCTCAAATCACATTTATCCTTCTCTTCTGTCTCCCTTCCTCAAGGCCCTCCCACCAGGACCAGCCCCTCTGGACACTGACCCTGCTATTCTCCTGAAATGGCCCAGATCAGCCCTGATATCTGCTTCTGGATTGGAATTTGATTTGAATCCCTAAAATCTTAAGATGTAAATTCTGTAGTGTCTAAGCTAGAAGAACCTTAAATCTCTTGTGGACAATCTCACTGTTATGCAGAAGAGGAAACTTCACCTTGGCATACCCAAGGACACACAGCTGGCCAGGGCAGGGCTCCGGCCGACTGTAAGGGCTGATCGTGGCCAAATTCCACTCTCACTTCATCCTCCCCAAAACCCTACCAGACATTCAGTCCACACTCATCTGGAGCTGCATGATCTCCCTAGATAAGCCTCATGCCATCATTTTAACTCCCATTTCTATACCTTCAACACTAACATCTTATTTTAATTCCAGACCTATTTTTTTTAGGTACCTAAGATTCCTCAGATGCAACCCAACAGAACCTTGTTGCCATCTTCTTTCCTAAATCTATGCAATCTTCTGTGTTCTTGCCTGTCTCCATTACATTCTTCTGGATGTGGATCTATTCTGGGAGGCAAATAAGGTGCCTGTTCCTCTGGGAGGCAAATGAAACATGTCTCCCAGCCAGATGGCCACAGGGAAATTGCTCTGGGGCTGAACCTCAGACATGAAGATGAACCTGAGGCTACCATGATGACTGGCTTCCCCTAGTGGACTCTCGGGGAGTGGACACAGAAGCTTGGGCATCTGACATCTCTCTGTTCTCATCCAGTCTCAGCTGTTCACATTCAGGGACTGAAATTCCTTCCTCCCAAGGGATTCAATCTGTGGTAGCTCAATCTGTTTCCAGGGCAGGGAGGTGTGTTAGAACCTAGTACTTCCCAACGGTGAAGTGAAATCTGCCTCTCTCTAAATTCCACAGTGCTAATTAAATATCCCATGTGACCGCCTATCTAATATTAAACATTACTCCCATGTTTCCCAAACCAAACCTTCCCTTCTCTAGACGAAGCATCTCCAGGTCCCTGTGCTCATGGGACCTAATCCCCAAGGCATCCCAGACACACACCCTGTTTATGTCCATGGGGGTTAAACCCTGCATAAGGTGCTAAGGACAGACCCGGATAGAGGAGAACCTCACCTCATCTGCTGTGTTCCAGCAGGAAGGTCAATCTGCTTGAAAACTGTCTGAGGTTCCAGCAGTTGTGTGGGCCGCCCCGTCCATAGGTCCTCTTGCCAATCCTCCAAGAAAATGGGGCCCAATTTCCATTGCAATGCCTCCTTCCTGTCCTCAGTCAGGACACCGGCCTTGTTTTCTCACAGCCTCTCCTACACTTTTTTCAAAGTCCTTCTCAGATCCCTCCTCTTCCATGGGTCTATGCTATGTGTACCTCCTAGCATATAGCACACTCCTTGAAAGTAGGACTGGGTCATTTCTCTTAAACATTGCCTACAAAATGAGGAACTAAGCTGGGGAGTCACTAAGGTCTCTCCTCACTTATATATCCTGTTATTTAATTGTCTTATCTGTTAAGTCAATGCCCTTCCTCCTCAAGGGCATGATAGGGTCTGACCCAGTTCTATTGCTAAATAAACACTTGCTTATTAAATTGAGTTGATACATATTAAGGAATGGAATGAACCAGGAAAGGGAGCTGTTGATAGGGAAAAAGTAGGTGCTGGTTCAGAAACAGGCAGAGGAGGGGGCCCTTCCCCAGGAAGGTGATTCAAGTCAGGACAAGGCAGATGGGAATAGGCTGGAAGCAGTGGACAACACTCAGAAGGGAAACAGGAGAGAGGTACTATCATGGCCATGCCTCTCGTTTAGGATTCCAGGTTAGGGTGGCCATCAAAAAAGAGATTGAAGGGCAAGGGATGTGATTGTCATTAGTCCAGGAGCTTCAAAATCAGGATTTGCAAGCCACTCACATCAACACTCTCAGCCTCCATTTCCTTCACCTCCAAAATGAGAGACTTGGATCAAAGCCTGAAAGTGTGGTTTGGGCTTGTTAAGAATGCAGGGTTCCAGGCCCCACTCTGGGATGGAATGGACATTCAACCAGATCCAAGGCGATGCATGCTAAAGTGTGACAAGTGCTGTCCTGGACAACCTCTCTGAGATTCTAAAGCAGAGATTTTTAAGAGTGAGTCTCCATGGTGCTCAGAGTCCACTGCACCATAGAATCACCTGGGGAGCTTTGAAAATCCCATGCCCACAAGAGAACTTTCTGGGATGGTGGATTATTCTACATCTTCACTGGGGTGGTGGTTACATAAATGCATACCTTTGTCGAGACTCATGAACCGTACCCTTTCAATGGGGATATTGTAGTATGTGCAAACTATGCCTCAATAAAATTAATTTTAAAAAACTACCCCTAAATTTAAATCATTACATACAGTAAAGCTGTAATAAAGAATAGTGTATTTAAGAATATCAAGGCTCTCTTAAAATATACTGTATTTCTCCCCCAAGGAAGGGGCTGTGCTCAGGAATAAGTCTGAGTTGGCACATTTTCTAAGGATATAAATAAATGCATCTTTACCTGATGCCACAGCCCATACCAATTAGGTCAAAATTTCTGGGTATCTTTTAAGCCTCTCCAGGAAATTCCAATGGGCAGTAGGGCTGAGAACTGCTTGGGCGCCTCTTGCAGATGTTAGCAGTCAACTCTTACCATACTGCTGCATTGGGATCTGTCTGAGTGCCCAGCACTGTGCAGAGGGCAAAAGGTGGACAGAGAGAGGAAAGCAGGCAACACACTATGTCTCTCAGTCATTGATGGTCTGGTTTGGAACACAAGGGGTGGACCTACCCAAAAAGAGTGAAGTTACTACTGAGGCAAGGCCACTCTCACAAAGAGTTTGAGTCACCCACCAGAGTGGCAAGGGCATGGCGACTTCTTGGAGGTCACAGATATTCACCTCTGTGGTTGCTTTTGAGAGTCCTCCTCTCAGGTCCCATCCCACCTCTGCTTTTATAGATTAATAAGTGGAGCCTCAGAGAAGTCAAGGAGCTGCCCCAATGTCACACAGCTAGGAAGGTAGAAGGGAGACCTTGAACGCATGCCCTCTGGCTCCAGAGCACATGCTCTTTCCAGAGTGCCACATGCTTCCCATCGGGCGGCAGGCTGAGATCTCCCCTCCCTTATGGATTGGCCAGAACCGATCAATTGCCCTGCTCTGCGGTGCTGACGGGCTCCCTGGGACATGGGAGCAGAAAAATGAGGCAAAGTAACGATGCTGTGTGTTGAGGGGGGTCGGGGTCTCTGGGTGACATCCCCTCAGCATGCAGTCCCAGGGAAATGCAGCCACCGGAGGGCACAGGTGCCTGGTGCTGCCTCAGAAAGAGGAACCACCATGTGGAGGGGAATAATTCAACTCCAGGAGGCGAGGGCATGGCGAGCCCCGCTGCCCCTCCCCCTTTGCCAGGGCAACGTGGGATGTCGGACAACACTGTGGCCACCTCATTATTGGGCTGCTCGGCCATTGTCCCTGGGA
This sequence comes from Colobus angolensis palliatus, assembly GCF_000951035.1. Taxonomy (NCBI): domain Eukaryota; kingdom Metazoa; phylum Chordata; class Mammalia; order Primates; family Cercopithecidae; genus Colobus; species Colobus angolensis. Next base: position 665,911 of record NW_012118465.1, on the reverse strand, counting down.
CAATGGTTTCCGGCCCTGGCTTTGTGTGGGGCTGCCAGCCGAAGTTATTAACCACGGGAGCTGCCTTTGAGGGACGTCCAAGGGAGGGGTGAAAGGTCACCGGAGCAGCGAGGGGAGCGGAAGTGGGAGGGAGAGGCAGCACAAAAGAAAGGGATGAACCCCCATCCCCCTCCCCTGAAGGAGCCCCAAACAGAGTTGCGCCCAGAGGGAGGCATGCAGAGGCGCTTTCAGAGGAAGTTCTTGCTGCTGCAGCGGGACAGAAGCAGCTGGGATGCTGACCATCCTGATAGGCCTTGGAGGTATCAGCGTGGATGGGGATACAGGCTGCACGTGAAGAGGACTGAATGGGTTGGTGGAGGGGTGGGGGGTGGACGGAAACAGGAGGCAGCAGCAGAGGTTGCGTTTGGGGCTTCTCAACTCACTCCTTACATAGGTGTTTGCTACTCAAACCTTCTGATGTCCACGACATCTGCCTGTGCCCCAACCCTCAGAGAAGCAAACTAGAGGGACCCCAATATGTTGGTCCCAGTAAAGAAAGCTGCCCTTCCTCCCGAGGCTGTCTGTGTCAGCCCCTGCAGATCTGGACGGTGTTGGTGAAGACACCATGGTTTAGGCTTGTCTGGGCAAGTGGTCGTGGGAATTTGACCATAGATGGAATTGCAGAGGTTGCGTTAGTTATTCAGTGTCAATCTACTTTTAATGGGACAGGGAATCTGATGCCCAGACAGGGAGAGGACTCTGTCAAGGGCACAAACCCAGCAATGGGCAGAACTGAAACTTGGTACATTATCTGTTCCCTGCCCTTGGGAAAAACTGGGCCTCTGGTGTTTGACTGGGGCCTCCATCCTTGCCCAACCCAGGCCTATCCCAGCTTCTTGGATAACGTCAAAAGGCATGAGTCCCTTTCCTGAGATACCAGGCCCCATGGAAGACAGCTTTGTCCTGCCTCTCAAACCATATAAAGGCAGAGAGAACTGCCCTAGAGCTGCCACTTCCAGCAGCCTAGTCTGCCTCCTGCTCTGCCAGCCCAGCAGAAGATGCCCAGACCACAGTGTGCTGCCCTCCAGAGCAGGGCTAGAAGGCCCAGAGTTTTTGGCCATGAGGCCCCAGGAGGCCCATAGCGCATCCAAGGTTGAGGGGTCAGGGCGGGAACTCTGGTCTCGCTCGTCACAGTCTCTCCTCCAGCCAACACGCAAGGACAGGACACAGGTGTGGGTCGGTGGACAATCAGCTGAATTATAAGGAAGCATTTATACCTTATCTATAAGTTTGGATATGCCACAGCATTTGATGGGAAAGTATGAATTATTCTACCCAACTTTTATGTTTAAGGTTATATGTTTTTTAGAACTAGAAAGAATGCTTCAGTCCCTCAACATGGTTAGTTGAAGAGGAGAAGAAAAAGGAGACATCAAAAAGAAAATCTAGTGCTGAGTGGATGTAGAGTATGAGGACGTGGAGCTGGGAAGACAGAGGACGTGGTGGGATGGGAGGGAAAGGTTGTGGAAGGCCTGCATCCCATCTCAGTTCCTCCACTGCTTCACCCCAGATTCTGTTTTTGTTCCCCCGAATCAGACTTAGTCTCCCTCCATTCTCCCACCCCATGTGTGCCTCCATCCTGGTCCTGCCTCACTGGACAGCCTCTCCGCGTCCTTCCTCCTCCCTGCTCTAGAATTCTACTTGGTGCCCCCCAACCCCACTCAACTCATTGTCCACCTGGTCTCTGAGGCCAGGCACCCTAATTCCCCTCTCCCCCTACCCCACTCAAGGAAACCCAGCACAGACCATCTCGGCTCACTCCAACTTTACTTCTTTGCCAAATGCATTCCCAAACACCCTCATGAGCTTTGCTGATCTCTTTGCCATCTCTCCCTGCCCCACTCCAAGGGCTCCTCCTGCCTGGTGAAGGTTGCCCTGGGTACCCCAGAACTGAACCTGCAGCAGCCAGCACAGTTGACCTTGGGGCGATAAGCAGCCAGGGAAAGCATTTCTAAAACAACAACAACAACAACAACAACTCAGTAAGCAGATTAAACAAAGGTAGAGACAGAGCCCTCCACCCCTCTCACACACACACACATCCTCACACACAGCTATACCACACCCCGCAAATGTTGCTTATGTTTCCTTGGTCATTCTGTCCATCCTCCTGTCTGTTCAAAGCCAAGGACACTGCTCTACTCTAAATTTTTTGTCCCGAAGCCCCCAAATACTGCAACCCTGACCCAATGCACGAAGCCACCCCAAAATACAGCAGAGGATACCAAAGCTTTCATTTTCCCTCAGTATGGCCCATCCTTTGGGTATGCCAACTCCATGGTCACCAAGCACTGCATGTGGGACAGGGCACAGTTTGGAGGCCTTGGTCCAGCCACTGCCCCAGACCCACCTTGGCTCTTTCCTCACTAATACCTGAAAAGCCCAAACTTTCTAGTGTTTAGCAACAAATTAAACTCTAAGCCAACAACAACAGAACAGGGTGGAGTGAGCGGAAAGCAAATGAAATGTTAAAAAAAAAATTAAGCAATACTTGCATTCTCATTAGTAGGAACATGTGAGATGAAGCACGTTATGTTATTAGGCATTCTCTCGATTCAGTAAACACAAGCTGAATAAATTTATAAATATCAGCATTAAGTGAGATTTAACAGGGAGCTGTTTATCTTCTTCCTGTCAGGCAGGCGGCAACGCTCTCCATGTATCACTCGCCAGCCGTGCAGTCCTCACTCGCTTGCCCAGGTAAGCTGGGGCAGAGCCTGCTGCAGCCCAGCTCTGGTTGTGAGAGGGCTGGCACCAAGGAGCTGCAAGCTTACCTCATCTAATTTCACCTCACCATGCTGACTGCGAGGTGGCCTGTGTGGTCCATGCTCAGGGAGTCACACTCCCATACTGCATCCCAGCCCCTCCAGCAGCACAGTATGTCCTGGGTGACTTTGAGGATGCTATTTAACCTCTCTAAGGTAAAGCTCCTCAACTGCAGCATCAACAGATCAGTGCCGACCTGGTAAGGCCATCGAAAGCATCAAATGCTACTGTTCAGTAGGTGCCTGACACATAGTAGGTCCACAAGCAAATGATTTTCCTAATTACATCATTTCTAGCACAGAGCTGGAGGAAATGGCGAGGTGCAGGTGGCCACTGGGCCCTGCTGTTCTACATGGGAGTAAGACAGCCGCTAGGTGAAGGGGAATGACCAGGCAGCCACAGGGAGGACATGTGGCCTCAGGAAGCCTGGGAGTGTATCCTGGTTCTGCTAGGAACATGCGTGCGGCTTTGTGTGGGTGACACTCTGGCTCCCCAAGCCTCCCTTTCCTACTATTATATCCTTAATGTGCCTCTGAGGCCAAAGCCTTTGTGGCAATTGTCAAATGAGTCCATATGCAGTATCGTGTTGAGGGAGGACAAGGTCACCAAGAGCTGAGAATGTTTCTCCGAGTGATGAGACCTAGGTGTTGGGTACATGGAGATCCCCGGTCCCTTTGTGATGCCTGCATCCTGTTGCCTCCTTGCCTGGAGCCCGCCTCAGCTCAGAAAGCCAATTTCCTAGATTCCAAAGGCCTTCCCAGACCAATTAGCATGTCCTGCAGCTGTCAGCTCCCTGTGCCTAGCCTGGACCTCAGCCCATGTCTAGCACCCAGTCTCCCACCCCCACACATATTCACAAATAAATTAAAATAACAAATGACATAAATTCTTCACTCCTTGTCTGGCTTGCTGTATGTAAACGGCTATGACAATACAAGACACAGAGGCAGGCACCCAATAAAAGCTGTTGAAAATGTGACTGACACCAATTTTCAGCTATCCAGGAAGGCACGGATCCTTGTAAGGTCCAAGAAGAGTCCTCGAGAATAGTTGAGAATTCTTGGGTTCCATATGAACACATGAGATAACCCACAAAGGCTTTGGATTTCCCAACACATGACTGTCCCCGAACACTCCTTCTTTCCTTCGTCTCTCTGCTGAGACCTCTAGACCCCAAGGATCCACCCACGGCAACCTCTCCAAAGATACCCTGATATGCTTTTCTTCCAGGCAGCATTTCCACAGAGCTGTAGGTGAAAGTCACAGGATGAAAATGTGCAATGGGACTGTATCCCCCACCAACACACTGCAGGCAACACACTCTGCCCACCCTAGGAACGGGCATCTAAGAATGATACGATCTTTTCTAAAAAGAAAGTAAATAAAGGCAGGTGCCATATAAGAAGACCTTGGGGGACTGTGGGGATGGTCCTTAATGTCTCAGAACGTCTGCCTCTCCATCAATGAAACGAAGGATTCAAAGCAGCTCATCCCTGAGTTTACCTCAATGCTGAATCCTAAACATCACCCTTAAGATGCTCTCTGGCTAGGCAGGGAATGAAGGATCTGGGAGGTGAGTTGCAGGAAGCTGCAGCAGCTCCCCATTTACAGATCCTCTAGTGCCAGTTTTTCAGGCTTCCTGACCAAGAGAAGCAGCCAGGCAAATCCACCACTCAGCCACATTTACAGGAAGCTGGCTATTTGGGAGGCTCTCTACCACAGGCTTTGGGGGGAAAAAAATGCAGAATTAATGTCAAGATCATATAATTACCTATGAGAGAAAAGATGTCCAAGGATGCCCTTAGGTCTCATTTGATCTAAAACTAGGCCTGGAGCTACTTAATTGTACAAGTTGGTTCAGGCTGCTGTAACAAAAATACAATAGACTGGGTGGCTTAAACAACAAACATCTATTTCACATGCTGCTGAAGGGAACCAGCATGGTCAGGAGCATGGTGAGGGCCCTCTTCCTGGCTTGGAGGTGGCCATCTTCTTGCTGTGTCATCACATCGCAGAGAGAGAGAGAGAGAGAGAGAGAGAGAGAGAGAGAGAGGAAGCAAGCAGTTTCATATTTTCTCTTATAAGGGCACTAATCCCTTCATGAGGGCTCCATCCTCATGACCCAATAGCCTCCCAAAGTCCCCATCTCCAAATACCACTCCACTGGTAGTTAGGGTTTCAACATACAAATTTTGGGGTACTCAAATATGCAGTACACAAAACTAATACCCCTAAGTTGTCTGCATATATATGGTTGCTCTGGTGCTGCTTTGAGGGTCTCAGACAATGGAATCGAGTGTAGATCAAACTTCTCTAGGCCTCAATAGGGTGAATCTAAAGATTAGGTCACAATAATGGCAATAAGCCACATTTTACTAGATGAATTCCACCTACTCCTTCAGGAGTCTATCCACATTCAAAATATCACAAGTACTTGAAGTCTCTGAGCAGTATCACAAAGACTGACATAGATGCATGCAAAATAGAAAATAGACAGACGGTAGTATGGGGTTGGAGGTGGTGTGTGTGTGTGTGTGTGTAAGTAAAGAGGATGTCTTGTGCTTGGGATATATTTCTTTTGAGGTTCTTCGATGGCAATGCTTGCCCTGAGCTCAGGAGACAGTCAAGCCAGAGAGATATATCTGTTCCCTACTTAGAAGAGAGCACTGATGCATGAAGGTCGGGAGGAGGCCAGAGAATAGTGTGTTGAAAGAAGAGAATGTGACCAAGGCCTCAGCATTAAAAATGAACCCTGAATTGGAGATGGGGAATGAAGAAAAAGTCAGAGAAGAGGGCACACGTGGAGCAATCTGAAAGACAGGAAGAGCCACAGGTGTGCACAGTAACTGGGATGTCAGGTACTATAGTAAAGATCTACAGGAAGGAGGGAAAAGGCAATCATGACAAACACTGCAGGACAGTCACAAAGATGGGGAATGAGTAAAAGCCATTGAGTATGGCACTGATGACCTTTGCAGGAACCATACAAGGAGAAACCTGTGGAAAGAAAACTGAATACACAAAGCCAAGGAATTAGTTAGCAGTAAGGAGATTAAGGCAGTCTTATGAGTTAAATCACACACACCAAAAATATGTCAAAATTCTCATCCCAGTACCTAGAAATAGAACCTTAGTTGAAAATAAGGTCTTTGCAGGTGTAATGAGGTCATTAGGAGTGGTCCTTAAGCCAGTATGACTTGTGTCCTTGTAAGAGAGAGGAAGATGCCAAGTAAAGACACAGACATACAGAAAGAAGACAGAAGATGGAGGTGGAGGCTGAAGTGATGCAGTCACAAGTCAAGGAACTCCTGGGTTACCAAAAGCTGGAACAGACAAAGAAGTATCCTCCCCTAGAGCCTTCAGAGGGAGCAAGGCCCTGCTACATCTTGATTTTGTAAGCCAGGTCTCCAAGATTGCAAGAGAATGAATTTCTGTTGTCTGAAGCAACCCACTTTCTGGAACTTTGTTACGGCATCCCTAGAAAACTAATACAGGCAGTAAGTGCACTTCTATACGAAATGTGTTCATGAAGAGATGGAATTAAATGCTTTTAATAAAGAGAATGTTTGCTTTTCATGGACATACTTGAGAATGTTTATAGACTAAGAAGAAAGAATCTACATATAGAGAGAGAAGTTGAAGATTCAAAACAATGGAAGGATGGTTAATAAAATATGGAGGAGGAAGAAAAAGATTAAAAGGAGAACTCAAGTGGCATAATTGGCCTAAAAAGGTGAGGGACACTTTGCCATTCTGGGCCAGGTGTCTTGGCCTAGACCCTATAGAAAGCAGAGCCTGAGGCAAGGATTGAAGTGCTGACATTTTATGTGGGGGAAGGGTGCAAGCTCAGGACAGTGAAAGTGAGGAATAAATGGAAGCAAGACAAGTGCAGATGCAAGGCCCTGTGATGAAACGCATTGCTATCCTAGTGGCAACTTCACACCAAGCTGAGAAGATGCCGTATTAGGGTTCTCCAGAGAAACAGAATTAATGCAACATAGAGATAGAGATAGATACATACATACAGAGATAGATCTCTCACATATAGATCTATATGTGAGATAGATCTCTCTCTCTCTACATGGAGAGAGAGAGAGAGAAGAACAGAGAGAGAGGGGGGCACAAAGAGATACATTGAGAGACAGAGATTGATTATAAGGAGTTGGTTTATGTGATTATGGAAGCTGAGAATTCCCAAGATCTGCCATCTGCGAGCTGGAGAACCAGGAAAGCCAGCAATATAGTTCTACAGTCCAAGTCCAAAGGCCTGACAACTAGGAATTCAAATGCTGGAAGTGCCAGTTCAAAGGGAGAAGAAGATTGATGTCCCAGCTCAAGCAGTTAGACAGAGGGCAAATTCACTTTTCCTCTGCCTTTTTGTTCTATTCAGGCTCTCAATTAATTGGAACTTCTACATGAGGGAAGGCAATCTACTTTATTCAGTGTGCTGATTCAAATGCATATCTCATCCAGAAACACACCCACAGAAACACCCAGAAATAATGTTTAGCCAGACACCTGGACACCCCATGGCCTAGTCAAGTTGATACATAAAATTAACGATCACAGACATACAGCAGCTCACTCATGAGACATGTTTGCTTGACATGCTGGGCTTCTGTGTAGGTGTTGCAAGGAGAAATCATACCATAAAGTATTCACAGGAATGAGGAGGGGGATTTATCTGACCATCTTCCTCCAGTCTCCCATTTCCCAACAGTCAAGATTTACCCAAGAGTGAGCAAATCCCCCTGGGCTTCTGGATGGCATCATCCAGTCCCCATTCACCACAACACCAAATCCCATGGTGTGATCAAGCCTGGAAAAGGAGGGAAAATGCAGAATTGTCTGGACACCTAACAACAGAAAATAGAGGCAGTTGAGGAAATCCAAGAAAGCACACAAAGTTTGTGTCCAAAATTAAGGGGTGGGGGGAAGAAAAACAGGTAAGTGAAAATATAGAGACATTTTTAAAATAAAGAGAAGTTGAGGAAACTGACTTTGAGTGGTAGATGGTGTTCAAAGAGAGCTCAAGTAAACTGTGGGAAAGGAAGGAATGTAGAACATGCCTGTGACCCCAAAACCTATACGTTTTTAAAAAGTAAAAGAGGCCTTGTTATAACTGAAATACTATAGAATCCTAGAAAATCAGAGCAGGCATTAGAAATCACTTTCTTTAACCTTTTCACTTTAAAGATAAGGCAACAAAGACCAGGAGAGAATTAATGGTAACTAAGTTTCATAAATGTACAATGTTTGTTATTAATGAACGTGTGTGTGTGTGTGTGTGTGTGTGTGTGTGTGTGTGTGTGTGTTTGTATCCAGGATGTCATTTACACATTTCTCCACCTGGTGGCTCCTGCCTGAATTACAGGCAGAGTCCAGCCAGTGGAAAGAAGCAGCAGAGGACACTGTCTTGGAATCCCAGAAGGAAATCTTAAGAGCTGAGATCTGAGACCTCCTTCACAGACCCAGGCCAGCTTCTCATGGACTAGCCTTAGTTCTCAGAGACTCAGAATGTTTGCTGCCCCTCTCTCCAGTTCTGTGATCCCTCCTCTGTAGCTCCCTTTCCATACAAGAAAATACAACCAGGGGAAAGCAACGAACAAAAGGTGTGTTTGACCAGTGGTCCTGGTCACCAATTCTTTGAAGACTTCCAAGATGGTAAATGGAAAGAACAGCCCACATGCATGCACATACATATACATATACAAAATGCAAAGACTAAGACCCAATTAGCCTCGCTCTGTGTTTCTTTTACAGGAAGGGAAGTGTCACCAGCCTCAACTACTACTCCCCACCCCCCCCGCAACTGTCATTCTTTCTGACTTGTCTCTAGAAAAGGCCATGTGACCTTTCCTTCAGGCTGACCCATTGTCCCAGTCAGAATGTCCAGCCAAAGCAGAATAAAGCATCTACTGGACCTAAAGGAGTGCCCCTGATATCTCCCAACTGGCTTCTGAATGGATCCCCTAAGGGATCATAGACACATTTAAAATGCCAAGAATGAATTGATGTGTGCATTCACCAAATTTCAGTGTCAGTGCTAGAGGCAGATTTACAGCTCAAATGAAATCTGTTAAAAAAAAAAAAAGAAGAAGAAGAAGAAGAAGTTCCACTTTCTTCTCTAGCTGTGAAAATATTCTCTGAGGAGTCTCCTGTCTGAACACCTATATGGCCAAGAGTAGAATTTATCAGAGCAGATGTGAGAATAAGAGTCTAGTGTTAGTTCTCTATTGCCATGTAACAAATTACCCCAAACTTAGAAGTTTAGAACAACAAACATTTATTATCTCAGACATCTATTCCTGAGGGTCAGCAATCCAAGAGCTGCATAGCTGGGCGATTCTGGCTCAGGGTTTTTCATGAGGTTATAGTCAAGTTGTCAACCAGTCCTACAGTCGTATGAAACTTGACTCAGGCTAGAGGATCCACATCCACAATGTCGCCTAATTTCTGACTGGAGGCCTTGGGTTCCTAATGGCTGTCAGCAGGAAGCTTCACTTTCTCTCCACATGGGCTTCTCCATGGGGATACCTGAGTGTTCTCATGACATGGCAGTGGGCTACCCCCAGGACATGTGATCCAAGAAAGAGCAGGACAGAAGCCTTGTCTTTCAAAATCTAGCCTCAGGATTGATATACCATCAATCTGCTGTACTCTGGTGGTCGCATAGACTAACTCTGATAACATGTGAGAAAGAAATACACAAGGGCCTAAATAGTGGGAGGCAGGGAATCCTTTGCCTTTGGGATTCTCTAGTGGCCACCTGTAAGGCTGGCTATAACATATTAGGTGGTAAATGCAATGGAACTCATGACTCCAATATGTAGATTAAAAATAGAATTACTAATAAATACTGAAGATTGGTGGTCCTCAGGTTTGAGCAAGCATCAGAATTACCTGTGCATTTAGCAATACACAGATTGCTAGAATTCACTCCCCTAGAGTTTCTGATTCTGTAGGTCTTGGGTGGGTTTGAAGAACTGGAATTTCAAGTAAGTTTCCAGATAATGCTGATGCTCCTAGCCTGGGGGCCACACTTGTAAGTGTAGATAAGTTCGTCAAAATTTAGAATTTGGACATACCTTAAAGGTCTTCTGATTCAATGGCTCTCAAGTTGAGATGACCATCAGAATCACCTGCAGGAGATTCTTCCCCACCCCAACTTAAGAGTCTATGGGCCGGGCGCGGTGGCTCAAGCCTGTAATCCCAGCACTTTGGGAGGCCGAGACGGGCAGATCACGAGGTCAGGAGATCGAGACCATCCTGGCTAACACGGTGAAACCCCGTCTCTACTAAAAAAATACAAAAAATTAGCCAAGTGAGGTGGCGGTTGCCTGTAGTCCCAGCTACTCAGGAGGCTGAGGCAGGAGAATGGCGTGAACCCGGGAGGCGGAGTTTGCAGTGAGCTGAGATCCGGCCATAGCACTCCAGCCTGGGTGGCAGAGCGAGACTCCGTCTCAAAAAAAAAAAAAAAAAGTCTATGATTTTTTTAAACTCCTCCAGGCAATTGCATGATCAATCAGGGTTGGAAATCCCCAATGCCAAAAGTCTCCCCTGCTTAGCATCCCCAGCATCAACCCTCCTCTTGAAGAAGACTCTTAGCAAATTGTGGTGTGTGTATATACCATTCAATACTACTCAGCCATAAAAAGGAATGAAATAATGGCATTCGCAGCAACCTGGATAGAACTGGAGACCATCATTCTAAGTGAAGTATCTCAGGAATAAAAAAATGAAACATCATATGCTCTCACTCATAAGTGTAAACTAAGCTATGAGGATTCAAAGGCATAAGAATGATACAATGGACTTTGGGACTTGGGGGAAAGGGTGGGAGGTGGTGTGAGGGATAAAAGACTACATATTGGGTACAGTGTACACCCCTTGGGTAATGGGTGCACCAAAATCTCAGAAATCACCACTAAAGAAATTATTCATGTAACCAAACACCACCTGTTCCCCAAAAACCTATGGAAATTTAAAAAAAGAAGACTCATAGCAATAGGTCATTAACTCCCTCCTAAGGCAATGCCCATTGCAGTGTGGGCAGATAAACTGCTTCAAACATGTTGCTCAGACTTGAGCAAAACTGACTTGTCCACGATGTTCACACATTGCTCACCAAGCATATGGATTCTCTCTCCTCATAACCACTGTCTAGTTTTCCAAAAAGGACTTTTATCCTCAGTCTTCTATTTTTTAAGAAAGTATCCTTCCTTCCTATAATTCATCCTTAGTGGGCATGGTTTACACTGCCTTCATAGTTCCTAGTTCCCTCTGTTTCTCTTTCTCAGTCTCCTTCTTTGTAAGTGATGCTTAGAATGGAGCTATTAACCCAAGTGTGGTGCAACTCAAAGAAGTATAGAGGAAATATAGCACTTTTATCTTGGATGTGCTTTTCCTATTAGTCCCACTTAAGAATATAACAACCTTTCAGTCAGCTCCAGCACACTGGATAGGTAAATTATGACAAATAGATATTTAGAAAACTCCCAAGCCATCTGAGAAAGCACCCTCAATGAGTATCTTCAAGGTGTCTAAGCAGCCCAAAAGATCTTGACTTCCTATTCTCTGAGAACTACAATCTTTTTTCATAAAAATGAACCCCCAATAGCCTCAGTGAGAGCAGACTGGACCAGGGTATCAAGCAACACGGCTGGGATAAGGAGATTCTCTCTGATGAAAGAGGAGTGGTCACTCTCTTCATGAGGATCTAATGGATAATCTCAGGACCTGCCTTGTGCCTGCTGGAAAAGAGAACTTCCCTGCAGAGATGCAGAAAGAGAAGCCAATAGAAAGGGTGGGGGGAGAGAGAGAGAGAGAGAGAAAGAAAGAGAGAAAGAAAGAAAGAGAGAAAGAGAGAAAGAAGGAAGAAGGAAGGAAGGAAGGAAGGAAGGAAAGGGAGGGAGGGAGGGAGAGAGAAGGAAACAAAGAAAGAGAGAAAGAAGGAAATGAAAGAGAGAGAAGGAAAGAAAGAAAGAAAGAAAGAGAGAAGAAAGAGAAAAAGAGAAAGAAAAGAAAAAGAAAGAAAGAAAGAAAGAAAAAGAAAGAAAGAGAAAGGAAGGAAGGAAGGAAGGAGAGAGAGAGAGAAAGAAAGAAAGAAAGAATGAAAGAAAGAAAGAAAGAAGAAAGAAAGAAGAAAGGAAGGAAGGAAGGAAGGAAGGAAGGAAGGAAGAAAGAAAGAAGAGAGAAAGAGATGGCCAGTAGCCCAGTGACTGACTTTCTGGGTCCTGGTTCTGGTCATTTCTGAAACTCAGCTACATCATTGACCTTGGGTTCCATAACCCATCCCTGCATCTCTATAACCCATCCCCTATATTTTTTGCCTAATTGGGCCTAATTGGTTGCCATTTTTTCAACTAAAGAGTGTCAGTGAATAGAATACAATTTCCGGAAGACCTTTGGCACTGCTCGTGCTATTATGTCTGCACTGGGTGGAAACAAGCCTCCCTTGTGCAGGGTTGGTATTCCTTGGGCCTCTAGACCCATCAAGACCTTTCTTTTCACCTAAATCAATTGAGGACCTGTCTGCATTCCACTAAACCAGTACCTTTCTCACCCCTAGCACAACCCACTCCAGGGTAAGCTCAATTTTATATTCAACAATAAAATCAACAAAACCTTTCAAAAACATTTTGGAAATGTCCTTTTTGAGGTCAAGAAAGCACTATGAGAAAACCGGAGCTTTAGCTCACACTGACGTGTACACACTCCACCTCATTCCCTCTCACACAGCTCCAACCCTAAAGTGGAATTCACCTACATGAAAGCTGCCTTCCAGTCTGCTCTCCTACTTCCACACCTTCTCTCTCAACGATTTCTTCTTGGAACACTCAATTACTACTTACTGCTTCTCAACATTTATTGAGAACCTACATGTACCAGGAGCTGTGTAGGTCAGTGGAGACACAGACAGGATAAGGTAGTCCTAGGTTCTGGCTTCAGAGAACTCCTAAGAATGCTGTCCTTGCAGCCCTCAGAATCCTACCACTCACAGAGCTCACTGCTCAGATCCTTGTGCTCATCCTCTTCCCCTTCCCAGCCTGTCTGCACCTCCATCAAACTGCACTTGCCCTAAAGATATATTCCCTGAGGATCATGCTCTCCAGTTTCTGAGTAATGGCAAGCTCATTGAATGGTCCAGTGTCTGCTAATAACTCTGCTGAGCTTTTGCTTAATATCATCACACTACTCCCAACACAAAAGTTTGTGTTTTAACATCTCTAAAGTCACAGTGCCTGAAATAGAGAGGAGACCTGACCTACTGGGTGTCATTTCAAGCAAGATGCTTGTCTTGTTCTTCCAAGTGACCTATTCACAAAGATTCCACTTTTCCTGGGCAAAGCCTGGGGATTCAAGGATCTTGTCCAGATTCCAGTCCCCATCCTGATGGTGTTCCCTAGTCCCAGAGACAGACTCTGGAATTGGAAGGCCTGGGTCTAAGTCCTGATTTCAGTACACAGTCATTAAATGACCTGACCTTGGGTATGGTGTTTAGCTCATCAGAGCTTCGCTTTGCTCATCCGTAAAACAGATCAACAGTAACCTCATCAGTTGCTCATGAAAATGATATAAGATAATGCTATTAAATTACTGTGGGATATGAATGCTGCCATGATTTCAGGCAGTCTCCCCACCTTCCCCCAACTCAGCACAACACCCCTGGCAAAAGAGATGTGAGACAGGAGAGCTCAGCCCACTCTGGGTGCATGACTGAGAAAGTGCTAATGAAAGACTTTCATCTTCTAGGTCCTTCACCAGTGGGCAGGGGAGGAGAAGGAGTGACTAAAAACATGCTGAAAACACACCTCTAAAATAAGTCCTGAGCTCATCATTCCCTCCCTGTCCCTAGACCTAGGTCTACCCCAAACCTAGAATAGCATTAACTGACTGTCTTTCTGGGCTGACTCAAGACAGAAATGGTGGTCCCTTAGGCTCCCAGTTCCAGAGGCTCCACAGAGCAAAGTGAGAGGAAATGTTGCCTGCTTTCCTCGGGAGTATCATGGGAGGGGCTGTGGCATGACCCCTGGTGTCTGCTCTCTGGAAGACTACAAAATGCTGGTGGCTGAGGGATTCCACACCCCTTCTACCTTTTCATCCACATTCTTTCCTCCTCTGTCTTTTACATGGGCGTCTACATCTACTTCTTTTTTTTTTTTTTTTTT
>NW_012118465.1:547516-651747 GCF_000951035.1 Colobus angolensis palliatus | reverse complement strand
TCACTGTGTTAGCCAGGATGGTCTCGATCTCCTGACCTTGCGATCCGCCCGCCTCGGCCTCCCAAAGTGCTGGGATTATAGGCGTGAGCCACCGCGCTCTGCCTACTTCTGAGCCCAATCTACGACCCATCCATTCATTCATTCACTATGTATTGGTTGTCTACTCTGCATCAGACACTCTGCATGGAAATGAAACACAGCAACTCCCATTACCACATCCCACCTCCGTGATGCCTGTCTCCTAGTCCAAGGAAGAGAAATTTGTAGAAAAGGACCATTTGAACTAGCTTAGAGAAGTGAGGGGGGTGGGACTCCTGAATCAGTCTGGGATAATGAGTAAAAACTTAAGCAGAACTGGAGAAGCCCGTCCTGCATCTCCCTTTCCTTATCTGTAAGAATCAGGCCTCCTTCCTGCTCTTGTCCCTTGGTCCCTAAGACCCTGGGGCAGCTGGAAGGGGTGGATATTGGCGTGGGGATGGAGGGGGGCTGGAGTGGGACAGTAGCTGGAAGGGGTGGATATTGGCTTGGGGATGGAGGGGGGCTGGAGTGGGACAGTAGCTGGAAGGGGTGGATATTGGCTTGGGGATGGAGGGGGACTGGAGTGGGACAGTGAGCAGGCCAGGAGCAGTTTACAGAAAAAACCTCAGGTTGGTTGAGGAAGCTAGAACCATGAGACAGAGGCGACTGGAGTCAGAAACAAACACCCTGAGCCGGAGTCTCCCAGGTCTGTGTCTGAGCCTCCATCAGAGAACAAGCACTTGGAGGGAAAGGAGTCTGGTCTCACACAGTCAGCTTCCTCTCCTCCTGAATGGGAAAAGATGGGCCTGGGAGACCAGCTGGCTGGAGTTTAAACCCCAGGCCTGCCTGCCATCATCTACATGGCCTTGATGAATTTGCCTGATTATCTTAAGCATCAGAATGCTCATCTAAGAAAACAAACAAAAAACATTTGTAAGGATCTGCCGCTGACAGTTCGTGTCCTGCTTTTCTCTAACAACCAGTGCCCCTTCGGGTGAAACCTTCCTGCAGTTTTTAACCACCTGCTACCTGATGTCATGGTTCTTTGTGTAGCCACCAATACAGATTCCTCCTGAGGAGCTACGAGTTCCAGGCAGGAGTTGTGACTGTCCTTCCCTAGAATACCCGCGGAACTCAGTCCAGTGTCTGGCGCACGTAGGTGATCAGAAAACAGCTGTCTTCCTCCTTCATTCAGATACTAGGAGGACCAGTCCTGGCGGTGAGATCCACGGAGGCATGGGCTGTTAACGCGCTTTGCCAGGGGAGGATGCGGAAGCTGCGGCGCCTCTCCTGGAGCCAGGAGGCCCAGCCCTGCGGGGCGGAGGGTCTGGAAACCTGACAGCTCCCGCCCCGTGACAGCCGCCGCCTGCGGAGTCCCAGAGGGCAGCGCGGGGAAGCAGGGCGCGCTCGGGCCCTGGTGTCCCGGGACGCTGCACGACGACGCTCCGTTAACCTCCTGGATCGTTCTGATACTGAGGCTGCATAAAAAGAAGGATCCCATGCAAATGAAGGCCAGTGTAGCGGAAGGCTAAATACTTTTAATTAAAGGAAGGCACCTGGAGACCCAGCCGGTGGGAGGAGAGAACTAGAGCAAGTCGGCTGCGCTCTGGGCGGGGAGGGGGAGAGACACCCTGGCCCTGGAGGGGCTTGCCATTTCTCCAGGGCCCTTCTCCTCAGCTACCCCGCCCCTCCTCCCTACTCCTCCCATCTTCAGCAGGCAGAGGGGACAGGCGGCGGCCTGACCCAGAGGAGTTAAGGGTGAGGCTTGGACGCCTGGAGGAGAGGGGACTTTTCTGTCCTTTGCAACAACTCTGACACTGTGTCTGTGACCCAGAGCCCTGGGGACTCAACCCTCAGACCCCGATCTGAAGGTGCGGAAGGAGAAAGTGATTGTCCCCAGTCCACTAGGCAAGTGAGAAACACTCAGGCCTCCCAGGACTGCCAGCATCAGGGCCTTCTTGCTGCCCTGTGCATATTCTGAATTTGCCCTGCTGCAAATTCTAGGCAGCAGTGAAGCCAAGATAACACCTTGTGGAGCCTTTAGAGCACTTACATTTCTTCTTCATCATCACCAGCATGTCTAAAATTTGCAGAGCCCTTAACAAGCCCTGTGCCATGTGCTTCATCATCTCATTTAATCCTCATGTGATTTTGAAATGAAGGTGTTCTCATCCCCATGCCACAGGTGAGGTCACTGGGGGTCCAGAAGGGCTAAATCACCTGTTAAGGCCCCACAGTAACTAGGCTAGAGGAGTCTCCAAGACAGTCCAACTCAGAAGTTCAAGGTTGCAGGACCCTTTTCCTTAGAGATAAGGTCACCAAGAATGGTGAAAATGTTGGACACACCACGCTTTGGTCAACCTCTGACGCATAGTTGGTGCTCGCTCACAAAGTAGGTGTTCATTCATTGCAGTGACCTCCTTAGCCAGACCTCCCTTCCCATGGTCAGTGTGTATGTGTTCCCCTGGAGGATGACTCTGGAAAGAAAAAACATGGGACAAAGAGACCACCTGCTGGGCCCCAAGAGCCAGGGTCAGGGGCAAGGGCATCTCAGATGCCTGGGTCCTGACCTCTAAACCAGCGTCTTTCCTGCAAGTGAAGATGGGAAAGGGTGAGCACTGGCACAGTCTCTTCCTCTCTCTTTGTGGAAAGATAAGATGAGGATTGGGGACAAAGCAGAACTGATATCTCTGAATCTGTAACTAATATCCAGAACCCAAAATGACCCTGGTTGGCTTTAAGCTTCTTGATTCGGATTCACCTTTTTTTTTTTTAGCACTCACTACATGCCAGGCACTAAAGTATCTTGCAATGCACCAAGCAAAGGTATATCCTTATTCACTTGCCTTTTAGAACCAAGGTTTCTGTGGACACCAAGCATGGTGACTCACATCTGTAATCCCAGCAACTTGGGAGACTAAGGCAGGAGGATGGTTTGAGCCCATGAGTTCGAGACCAGCCTAGGCAATATGACGGGACTCATCTCTACTAAAATAAAATAAAATAAAATTTCAGGGTATGGTGGTGTGCGCCAGTGATCCCAGATACTCAGGAGGCTAAGGCAGAAGGATTGACTGAGCCCAGGAGGTTGAGGCTTCAGACTGCAGTGAGCTATAATCACACCACTGCACTCCAGCCTGGGTGACAGACTGAGACCCTGTCTTAAAAAAAAAAAAAACAAAACGTTGCTTTAGTCAAATTGGATTCTACCTCATCATGCCCTCTCCTTTGGGGTTACTTATAATGAAAAAAATAAACAAATAAACAGCCCACGCAGGGACTTCCTTGCAGTCACTGAATGGTCCTGTGGAGTGAAACCTACCAGTGACCTTGGCCTGAGTGTCAACAGGGTACAAAGCCCTGTAGAACTCCTTGCTCCTAGAAGGACGATAACAAACACAATCTTGTACTGACCAAGAGTTCAGTAGCCCCAAATCCTTGTCTAATGGTCTGCTGAGAACCAGTTCTGGGAAGGAAGATTTTCAAGAATGGACAGTGACATTTGATGGGAATTTCCGGACACAGTCATGACAGAAGGGAATCTTTTGGACTTCTGAAGAATCAGCAAGTGCTCAACAGTCTTCACCAAGCAAAGCAAATGTTGGAGGACAATAGTCAATGCCAATGTCATCAGAAGTCAAACAGTAATCATCTTGTCTACCACTCCTCATAGGGCCTGAAGCTAGAATGCGGTTATTTACTCCTTCTCCCATCTATTTCTCCCTGGATCTCAGAGCAGGCCAGAGTAAGTGAGTCCCACAGAAGTGACCTCATCCTCCCCCAGGGCCATTAGAACAACACCTCCTCCTTAGGGGCACCTGTAAATCAGGGCCCCACAAGGGTCTGGCAGTGCTGGAATGGGGTGTGGCTTGGTAAGGGGACCTGCATGTTTAGCACAATGGCCTGATTGTGTGGATTGTTCCAACCCAGCAGCGCTCAAGTGGTCACATGTTCCCTGGGCAGCAGGTGCTATAACCTTTGCCCAGAGATTTGGAGCCTGCGGTGGTGAGACTGAGTGCCAATGAGGAGGAGAGCAGTCTGGCTGTCTCCCACTGCCCCTGGGATCTGGGGAAGGTCGTCCCCTGACCCTGCCCATGTTTTGTGCCCAATTCTCACCCATATGCTACTCAGAGGGTCCTCAGCTATCCAGAAAAAAAAGAGAGGCAGGCAACATGCCCAGGTAAAAATTAAAAGGCTATTGAGTTTCTGCTTCTGCCACTAGCTGCTAAGAACCAATGAGGGGCAGGAATGGCTAAGACTTCTGTCCAGTGTTTATCTTGTTAACTGCTGTGTGCCCAGTATCCAGTACCACACCATCACAATGAGGTCATTGCGTTACCCTTGCCACTCAGTCATTCCATCGAACACTCATGTAAGCATAAGCATTTACTGAGCATTGTCTCTGTGCCAGACACTGTTCTAGGCACTGGGGATACAGCAGTAAACAAAACTACCAAGAATTCCTGCCCTCATGTAACTTACCTTCTACTGAGGGGAGACAGATGATAAATAAATAAATGAAGTAGACAATATGTCAAATGGTGAAGAGAAATAAAGCAGAGTGAAAGGGATAAAGCCAGTGGTGGGGTGTTGGGGGAGGCAGGGTTGGTTTGCAATAGGGAGATTGGAGAAGAGTCCCTGGAGAAACTGATCTTGGAGCCAAGACTTGGAGGTGAAGAACCAACCATCTCTTCAGTCCATCTATGGGAGTATTGGTCCTAGACCAACATCCCCTCCTCACTTCTCTGATCTGACTGTCATCAGACAGAAACTTCCCCTGGGCCACTGGAAGATTTTGAGGTGGGAGGAGCCATATCTGCTTGCAGTGACTACTGGGCTTGAGGAAGCTGAAGCTCACCAAAGGACATGGGAAGATAGGATGGGGCTTACACTCATTCTGGTCTTCACAGGGCTGCAGCCCATCACCACCAGTCTAGGATAGAATTGAGAGTCAAAAGTTGACTATACAATATTTCCCCACCCATCCCCATCACCACTTCCTTCTGTCCTCAGGGCTGCCATTACCCGTTAGAATTATGGGAACACAGTGCCCCACCAACACCCCACCCTGCCTGCAACCTGGCCTCCTCCAATCCATTCACCACACTGTAGCCAGAAAGAGCTTTCCAAAACATGCCTGCTCCTTCACTTTCCCCAACTAAGATCCCTTTGCTTTTT
Source organism: Colobus angolensis palliatus (assembly GCF_000951035.1). Classification (NCBI taxonomy): domain Eukaryota; kingdom Metazoa; phylum Chordata; class Mammalia; order Primates; family Cercopithecidae; genus Colobus; species Colobus angolensis. The sequence continues at coordinate 646,551 of NW_012118465.1, read as the reverse complement.
AGTATAAAATCCAAATTTCTCAACATGACTACAAAGATTTTTGTGATCTAACTCAGCACACTTTCCCAGACCCATCTCTCAGCTCTCACTGCAGATACACACACGTGCACGCATGCGCACACACACACACACACGAACATGCTCTCTATTACTGTACTTTATCTCCCACTACACTGAACTCAGTTCCCTAAATGTACCTGGCCCTCTCTGGCTTCTGGACCTTTTTCTGCCAATACCAGAACATTCCACCTTTACTCTCCACATTCTCACATTTGCCTGGTAGATTCCAGCTTTTCTTTCTAGTCTCTGCTTAGAGGTCTTTTTTTCTGGACAGCCAAGACCCTGTGGGGTACCCTCACTGCTCCCCACACCTCCCCCTCTACACTCCAGCCACATTACAGCACGAAGCACACCTCCCTACAAGGACCTGTTTATTTGTTCCATGAGGACATGGTTGTTGTTTCAGTCACCTCTATGTTCCCATGTCCTAGCAGATAGTCCAGTACTTAGTAGATGCTCAGTAAATGCTTGAAAAGCTAAATACATCAAAGGGGAGGAAGAGAGGAAAATAGAAAAGGCGCTCCTGGTGAGGGAACCATGGCACTATATTCATCATCATAATTGCCTCATCCCTTTTCTCCATTTCTTAATAGTTTACAAATCATTTTTCACGTCGCCCTGCTAATAAAATGTGGCTATTACATGTAGAGTTTTACTAAGTGTGAGAAACCCGAGAATTTGAGTGTGTCTTTCCCAAGGTCACACTGCTCAGAGCAGGGCAGTATCACAAACCCAGGTCTCTCTGACTTTGAATCCAGGGTGCTTTCCATAACTCACAACTCCTTGGGCTCTAGATTGGAGAGACTAAGTTTCAAACACGGCAGTACAGCTATCTCTTGAATCCTGAACAAGAGACCATAAGACTGAACTCAGTCATCTAATTTGACCTGTGAACGTGGCTTGAGGATCTCAGGGGTCAAGGTGTACCCTGTCTTTATTTCCTGGTTACCCGTGGGCAGTCAAGGCTGCTTTCAGGATCAGGAGCATTTCCCAGTCAGGACACCCATCCTAAGCTTCTGTACACCTTGGTCACTGCCTGGAAAATGGTGATGGCCCTGGACTGGGGAATCTCTCCAGGTACTCCCTTCTTACTTTTCCCTATCTGCTTACCTTTAGTCTTTAAAGGGATATTCAAAAGCTGTAAAAAGACAAGACAGACTAGGTTTATGGGAAGCCAACTTGTCTATATTCATTCTAAAGGTGCCCAACCCATACTCCCACCGTTTCATTTGTCACTTCTCATCTCTCCAGGAAAATATTTATACATAGAGTTCATTATAGAACAATCTTTTTTTTTTTTTTTTTTTTTTTTTTGAGACGGAGTCTCGCTCTGTGGCCCAGGCTGGAGTGCAGTGGCCAGATCTCAGCTCACTGCAAGCTCCGCCTCCCGGGTTTACGCCATTCTCCTGACTCAGCCTCCCGGGTAGCTGGGACTACAGGCGCCCGCCACCTTGCCTGGCTAGTTTTTTGTATTTTTTTGTAGAGACGGGGTTTCACCGTGTTAGCCAGGATGGTCTTGATATCCTGACCTCGTGATCTGCCCGTCTCGGCCTCCCAAAGTGCTGGGATTACAGGCTTGAGCCACCGCGCCCGGCCGAACAATCTGTTTTATGGAGTACACTATCTTGGCTCACTGCAACCTCCACTTCCTGGGTTCATGGAGTAACTGAGCCTAGAACGCCATGGCTCTGGAAGCCACAGGAATGGTATCTTCTATTCTGGATTCTGCTCTCCAGAGCCACAGGTGCCTGGTAGCATGGAACCATCACTCAGAACTCAGAGAGTTCTCAGACAGTAGAACTTGGCAGCCCATTGAGCTGCTAGAGTAGGCTCTAGTCTGTGACTGTAGTTGTGGACATCCTGGGAACAGACTCCCGACCCCCAGAGAGTGCACACTCAGATCCAGGATGGAAGGCAGGAATCAGCTCACTCACACCTGAGAGACCACCTCCTTAGGATGTCCTCATTGCTCTTTCTCCCCAGCCCCCTCGCCTCGCTTTTATTTTGGGGGCATCTCTCTGTCTGTCAGTATCCTTGGTATAGTGACTGTGATGCCACACCGAGGTCCATGAGCAATGCTTCTCTGCCATCTTTATTGTGGCTAGTTTGACTTTCAGCCCCTAACATTGATTGAGCACTCACTGTGCTCCAAACACTTTGTCTGCCTTAAACATCATAATATCGTACAAGAGAAGTACTATTATTAGTCTTAGTCTTCAGACATAGAAACTTTGGCTCAGAGAAGTTGAGTCACACAGCCAGTATGAGACACACAGCCTGGCTGACACACAGCCTGGCTGTCACACAGCAAGGTCACACAGCCAGTATGAGAATGTGCCAGGGTTCTGGCTTTGGCCACCAGATTCCCAGCCCAGCAGTGTGACCCCTACGCCCTCTCTGCATTATGGAAGAAAGAGTACCAGACCCCAAATAGGAAAAAAATCCTTCTCTCAAGGTTCTAGGCCATCTTAACTGGAGCAAGTGATTCTACTTAAAAAATAAAATTTCAGAGCAGGTGGGATCAAAATCTATAAAGTGCACAGAATGTGGACAAAGTGAACAGAAATTACCACGGACACAGCACACTCCAGGAGATTCAAAGGAGTGGTGTTTGGAACAAATAAAAGGAAATGCTACGTGACATGAAATGTGGTAGGCCTAAAAATAGAAAGAATTTTAAAACAAGTTTAGAAAATGTGTAAATGGATGATTCACTCATTCTTGCCGCAAGTGTGTTCTGTGTCTGTGCTTTGCAAGCACGGCAGGAGTTCAGTCGGAGAGCGATGGGATTCACCATAACCCCAGCCTTTGATTTCCTTTACATTCTTTCACTTACCTACCAACTCTGTGGGCCTAAAAGATCATACGTCTTGTTACTGGGGTCAAGCATCCTCTCAACAGTGGCTCCTGACACTGACACTCTTTTTTAAGTTTATTTTCTAGTTTGCTCTAATAGCTTCCTTGGAGTTATGACACTTGTCCATGCCTTGGAGCTACTCCATGGGTTAGTGAGGAGAATGCTGCTTCAGGTGTTAGATGGACCTGAGTTCAGATCCTGGTTCTGCTGCTCAGCAAATGGGTGACCCAGAGCACCCTCTGTGACCCAGTTGCCTCAAAGCCCTGGCTTCACTGGGTGTTGTAAAAGATAAACCGGCCTGTGTATAAGGCACTCCACAGTTCCTGGCATTAAGTAATACTTAGTAAATTACAGTAGTAGTAGCTGTTGTTATTAGAAGGAAATACCATGCTTAGCATTCCCTCGGGGTAATGGTATGTCCACCCTGGTGTGGGGGCCATGAGCAGCAAGGATAGCCACTGAAGTATAGAGAGGAAAATGGGGCTCCAGACCCCTAAGCCCTCCAGGCTGCTCCTTCAGATGCAGGGAAGGCAGGCGCTGTGTGGTCCACAACATGACACAAGAAGACACAGCCCTGCAGTGAGCCTAGCCCCATGAAGGAGTGGGCAAAGGACCCAAGTTTGCTCCACTCAGAATGTGCCAGAAGCCCTCGTGGGTCAGGCAAAAGGTCAGTGAGATCTCTTGAATCTTCTCTATGCCTCAACCTCATTTCCTTGCCCCGTTCAAACCAGCAGAGTCTCTGGTCCCTTCACCAGGCCCCTGGGCACTGCCAGGAGCTAGGGAGGACACGCCCTGTTCCATGGTTTGTGCCCACAGCAGGAACCACTGGCATTCCAAGGCCACAAAGAACAAAAGCCAACCCTGAGTCTGATGAAAAGCCCTGGGCCTGGGTTTTTTCCTTGGCACTTCCCCAAGAACAGCTGTCAGGAAGGCAGCCACTCCAGTGCCCTGGTACTGGTCAGAGAGGATTCCTGCGTCCTGACTCCTGCTGCTGTGGGCTGGACCACAGGGGCCTAGGTGAGGGGAGGGCATTCCTGCCCAGTGAGCTGCTCTCCTCTCCTGTGGTAGGAAAGTTTTCCAGCCTTGGGGGTCTGACCTCACCCTGGCCACTCCCTGGGTTCCAGAAACTTCCTTCCTGAGGGGAAGGGGCAGGTGTGGGGAGTAGTAGAAACTAGGCTGAGGTGAGTAGAATTTATAATATTTAAGGCAAAGCCTGAGTCACTGGTGCTTTATCTGGCCACCTAGTTGGCCATCTGCTAGCTGGGTGCCCTTGCTCTTTACTTACCTTCCCTAGAACCCAGTTTCCTCATCTGCAAAATGGGTAGCCAAAAGGGTCTAGCTCATTTTTTGTAGCTTAAAAAAAAGACAGAAAAAAAAAAAAACTGTGATTACTAGAGAAAAAAAATTGAGCTGTGTACATTGATCCTTTTATCTCCCTCTGTCACCTTCCTTTTTGTGTCCCCAGTAAGTTTTTTTTCCACCCATTCGGAAGTACCAGGGTCTCCTTCCAGAAGCTCAGGCAGCTGCTGCCAAAGGCTGTGGGGTGGGCAAAGAGCCCAAGGGACAAGTACCCAGGACACATTTCCCACTCAAACCAACTGGACAAATGCCACCGGTGGCTTCTTCCACACTGCCTTTGGCAGCCCAGCCTGTGGCCCTTTTCCTTTCACCTGCCAGGACCTATATTTCTATTTCTGTGTTTTCAAAGCCTAGAGAGGTGGAGAACCTGGAATTAATTAATGATTGATTTTCAGGCACTGCCACCAGGAGGCCCCAGGGCAGGCTGTCGGCCATTTCCTGAGTCCGGGGACAGGGTTGAAATCCCATGTGGCTATGGAAGGATTGGGCAAGTCTGTGAGGGGAGAGGGTGGAGCGAAAACTGCCCATGCCCTGAACACTTCTGCCCTCTGCAAAATGATGAAGTCGTGGCTGGAAGTTCTGCTGTGGGGCTGGCCTTCTGCCATTGACTCTCCCCTCTCTCTGGGTCAACAAATGTGAATTGCTCCGCTCACAGACACCCCTGCCCCACTGCTACCCCTGTACCCACGCCTGCACCCACAGGCACGGGTTCACTGGCCCTTTCCTCTCCAAGGCTCATTTGGGAAAGGATTAAAGGAACCGACTTCCATAGCAAAATTTCAGAGGCATTTTAACTTTGCCCTCCTTGGACGTATTCCTCTGCCTTTGTTGTCTAATAATAATTAACTTTTGTACAGAGGTGTAGTTTTCAAAGGGCTTTCACAGTCACAATTTTATTCATCCTCACAACAAAGCTATGAGGTGGGTCTGACCCTCCCCAGCTCCCCATCTGTACCCACAACATACAGAATAGGAAACTGAGGTTCAGGCAGAAGAAATGGTCCCATTCTACACATTTAGGGCTGGAACACTCACCTCTGATGCAAAGTAGAGAGCTGCTGTTTTCTTCCTGAAGGGATGCATTTTAGTCCCAACAATGGTTCATTACGTAGGGGAAGTGGCATGGTGGCAAGTAAGCAAGGAGGATTGTTCGGGGCAGTGGTCTTCCCCTGAGGCTGGCCTCTGGGGAGCGTGTGCAGGAAAACCAGGGTACATAGGAGTAAGAGGAAGAGCTCATGGACCTACTGGAGTTCAACGGTATCAGTCACCTGAGCCAGCAGGTAGAATGACCCACCTGTGCAATCAACCACCCACTCAATAGTCAATTGAAACAGGGCAGCTTATAAAGACCCCCAAAGCATCCCACTCCCCAACTCTAATCAGCTAGAATAACCAATTCATCCTGATCTGCCCAGGAAAGTCCCAGTTTTAACTCATATCTAGGCAACACTCTTGGTTTCGTCCAGGGCAAACCAGAGAACTTTATCATCCTACCACAAGCCTAGTGCGTTACAGCTGAGTCCAGAAAAGAAAGAGCATCTTTTGAAGGCTCAGCAGACCAGCATAGAATTAAACAAATCACAGAATATTATGCAAATTCAAAAACCACTGTAGTTAGGCAATTACCTGGGATTGTTGGAATGTTAAACCTGAAAGAATGCTCATTTCTACAAAGAAACACTCAGATCTGTGGCCAGGTCTCTTGCATTTTTAAAGGCAAGCCAGAGTTACTCTCGCATCTACTTCTGTATTTTGATATTGGCAATGAACTACATTGTCTCAAAAAAACACTGAGTTTAAAAAAAGTATAACTAGTTGCCAGTTGATAATACTGCCATGAAAACCTTATGGGCATCAAGCCTGAGAAGAAAAGGTGGCAAATGAGGTATTAGTTTTTAAAAGTGAGTTCTAAGGTCAGGCCAGGCACAGTGGCTCATGCCTGTAATCCCAGCACTTTGGGAGGCTGAGGCAGGCGGATCACCTGAGGTCTGGAGTTCGAGACCAGTCTGGCCAACATGGTGAAACCCCATCTCTACCAAAAATATAAAAAATTAGCCAGGTATGGTGATACACACCTGTAGCCCCAGCTGCTTGGGAGGCTGAGGCAGGAGAATCGCTTGAACCCAGGAGGTGGAGGTTGCAGTGAGCCGAGATCATGCCACTGCACTCCAACCTGGGTGACAGAGTGAGACTATGTCTAGAAGAAAAAAAAAAAAAAAAAAAAAAAAAAGAGCTCTAAAAGTCCCATTGAAAGTCTATTAGCCACAGTGCAAATTTATTTTAAAATTTCAAATATCATCAAAGGAAGTCATATGATTTTTATTCTTATGATTTATTCATGGATTTTAAGTTTGAGAAAATACTGTCATAAAAGATGATTTTAAAAATATATGTATTTCAAGCCTTTCATTTTGCAGATGAGGAGACTGATGCCAAAGAGACAGAGTTAAGATACCAGTTAATGACATTTCCTTGGCCTTGGTCTCAGAGAATTAGGAAACACCAAGGAACCCAGGCCTGATTTCTGATTCTAATTAGAAGCAGGGCCAGTCCAGGAGGCCTGTGTTTATCTCTGCAGCAGGAGTTCACTGCATTCTCACTTCTTGCTAGTCCTGGATCTCCTCTGCTGAGTCTTCTGGTCATCTGCTATGTCACCTGCAGTCTGCAGAAGAGGTATTGTCAAGGTGTGGAGTGTGTTTTTGCCTGAGGAGTAACCTTGAACAGTGCACATTGTTTTTACCTTAAAATGAAATTTGAAAGATAAGCTTCTAAATGGGACAGGAATGTTCTGATAACTTGCTGGATTTGTCCTCTAAGAAATTTTGTCCAAAAAGGGGATGGGAAAGGGAGAGAGTTCATTGCTTGGGCAGAAAAGGTGTGCATAGGCAAGAATGATTGCCTGAGAGTTAATGGATATTGGTACCTATCAGACCCTTAGATTGGGTAGAACCTCTAAGGTTGTCAGACCTGTTTGAAATGAGGGCCTATCAGATTCACCTGGAGCATTGCTTCCCTGGTGGGAGGGAATCCTGGGTGGACAAAGAGAGTTTCTGCTGTGGCTGCCCCACTCCACACCTCCCCTACAGCAGAAGGACACAAGCCAGGGCAGCAAACTGGCTCATGGGGTCCGTAGGACCTATGCCAGGATCCATTTCCATCCCAGCACCCTTGGATTGTCTCTCTCTGGGAGACAGTCTTCTTCTGCCAGAGAAGTTGGGGATCTGGACCTTTGAAAACCACAGAGCAATTTAAAACTACAATTTTAGAGAAACATTTAAAACGATGAAGCACCAACTATTTTTGTTTAGAGCCCCTCTTTGCAAATGTGGAGGAAACATTTAGGAACACACACTTTCTTCTCTCTTTTTTCATAAGATGATTTATTTCCCCTAAATTGAGAGATGAGAAAGACTGGGTGGAAGGAGGCTGCGGATTGACATGAAAGACAAAACTTTTTTTTAATTCAGAAAAATAGTTCATGTGTTTTCACACACATGTACATATATGCATACACACACACACACACACACACACACATCCAATCCCCCTGAATATCCCAGTTTCCCCTGCCCCTTCCTTGCCCCCCTCTCACTGGCTCCGTGGCCTCCTGTCCCAGAACAACCCCACCAGGCCTGCAGAGCCATCTCTGAAAAGGGCATGGCTGTCCTCTAGACTGTAATCCTGAGTCCAGAGGTCTGGTCAAAGATTGGGGGAACATCCAGGCCTTGACCCCCAGGCCTGCCAGTGTTCCAGGACATTTGCTCACTCATACCCACTCACAACCTTATATGCACCCCGACTCCCCAACAGAGAGAACTAGAGGAAGGAGGGGGCAGCTTTTGCCATCACTAAGATAAAGAGGTGCCAGGCAGCTCTGCTTGGTCCCAGGGCTCGCCAATCCCACCATCATTCCCACCAATGAGACCCTTTCTTAACCACACCCAGGCCCCCATATTGCTGAGACTGTTGATTCCTACAGACCAGACCAGAGGTCAGCTCACTCCTGTTCCTTTCTAAGGCCTTTCCAAGCAGAGGTGAAGTCTAGGGCCTCAATGCCCTTCCCCTGAACTCTTCTTCCAAGTTCAAAATCCTCAACGAGCAAGAAAGAGGGCAGGTGGCTGTGTGTGTGTTCCAGAGGAGAGAGGCGAGGAGTTGCTGTGGAATGGGTTATGTGACAATTTTGTTAGTCTAACAATGCAAGGGTGTGGATGCTATCTGTGTAGAACAGAAGGAATGGCTTCAGGTGCTGCTCAGGATTCTTCTCTGGAAGAGGTCATAGCTGTGGTGAGAAGGTAATAGCATCTTGCCTACAGCCCTGAAAGCAGGCTGTACCTAAAGCATCAGGCATAAAACAGAAGTTCCCTCCTTCCTTTTACAAAAGAAAAGGCTGCTTCCTGGTGAGCAAACCAGGGGTGACGGGGCAAGAAGGGCATCCTACAGAGACCATTTCTCTTACTTCTGGTGGTCAGTGACCCAGGAGGACCCAGAGAGCCTCATCCTCAGGCACCTAGGCCTCCCTTCTCCACTCCTCCAATATTTCCAGGCCTGCTGAGTTAGGGCTCAGCTGCCTCCCTCTTCTCTCCGCTGGAAACAGAAGCTCCCAGCGAATGTTTCTAACTCCTGAGTCCACTCAGCCATGTCCCCCTTGCAAAAGCCTCCCCTTCCTGCACCCCCCTGCACCCAGCCAGCCAATCCGCGGCCTGCGAGCCTCGCCAGACCCATCTCCCAGGGCCTCAGCGGGATAAAACCGGTTGGCGATGCCGGGTGGATGGGAACAAACTTCAGAAGGAGAAGAGACACGGGGCCCAGGGCACCCTCGCCGGCGGACCCAGGCGGTGAGGGCCTGCAGCCGGCCGGCCAGGTATGTCACCCAGGGGTTAGCTGGAAGCTGGCTGGTAGTGAGGACGGGGAGATGGAAGAAGGGAGAGGGTCCCAGGAAGCCTGGCAGCCTTTTCCCTCCCAAGTTAAACGGGATAAGACTGGGGCAGCGGAGGGAGTGGGCACGCAGGTTGGAGTCTGGAGCTTCAGCGCACCCCCAATCCTTGATCCTCCGGGGAAGCCTGTTAGCTAGGCCAGGCTGAGGTTGGCCCTACTTCGCCTAAAAATCCTCCTACTCCTGGCAGACGATGCAGGTGTAAAGGATAAGGCCTGGGGAGGGGGCCTGAGGATGCAGGCATCGAATCTCATCATATCTCATGCCCTTCTCCTGGGTTTGTGCAGGGCAGCGGCAGGCGCGGCCCTGACCTGCGTGAGTAAGCCCAGAGCCCTCGGCGGGCTGCGAGCGATTCCCCGGCGATGCCTCACAACTCCATCAGATCTGGTAAGAACGCGGTGTGGTCAGGACCCCCAACCCCCGCGCAGCTGAGCGTCCGTGCGTGCGCTCGGGTCGCTGGATCTCGGGAGCGTATGCACGGGATTCTCGGGACCCACCCGCGTGGGGACCCAGCTGGGGGCGCCTGGGGCCTGGCCCTCCGCTGGAGCCGCCTCGCTGTTCTCGGGCACTGGGGTTCCACTCGGCCAGCTGAGCCGCCCTCCCCAGGTCTTGGTTTCGAGGGACCACACGGAACGGTGAGGGGATCTCTGTGGAGTTGGAGGGGGTTTCCTTTGAGCCCCATTCCCAGTCTTGCATGGCGCATTAGGGTGGACATTCTTCTTGCTCTGTCCCTGGGCTGCACCGGTGCTGGACTTGCCGTTTCCCAGTCCCCAACCTCTAAGCCCTCTTCCTCGGGTGCGCGCAGTCCTTCCCAGTGACTCCCCTGGCTGGACTTTGAGCTCCCCGCATCTCTCAAGCCAAAGGGAATAGAGCCGGTGGTCCCGGGCCTGGGAGCCGGCAGCGCACTCAGGTGCTCTCCGACTCCTCCTGGCCCAGCACTGGGCAGGCAGGGAGCCGCGCGCGGGGCGTCAGGCTGGTGAGGACTAAGCTGCTCGCGGAGTCGAAACCCCCTCCCCACCTGCGCCCAGGAGCAGGGCCTTCAAAAACACTGGAGCTCCCAGGCCGCGATGCCTGTTTTCCCCCTTCCTAGCCAGGGCTGGGTAGGGTCTTTGCTGGGAAGGAGCTCCAGGGTCGGGGCTGGTGGGTGCAGCCGTCCCGGCGCGCAGCGAGTGCGGACAGCGGCGGAGGCGCAGCGCGGCCCGCAGTGATGGATGGAGCCTGGCCGGCCGCAGAGAAGGCGATTTATGGGGCCAGGGCGCATCGCTATCGATTTGGGCCGGCGAAGTGAGAGAAAATCAATATTTCAGAATGAATTCTCCGCGAATAGGAAGTCCCACTCGACAAACGGGACATTTGTTATAATAAGGAGGATCGGATCGGGCGCGGAGCGCGGCTGAGATCTCTATTTAGCCAAGCGCACAGCGGGGCCCGGGTTGTGCGGCGCAGTCTCCAGTCCCAGGGCCAAGGCTCAACTAGGAGGGGAGCGGGAACCCCCTGGGGCGCCGAAAGACTTTTCACTTGGGTTCTCTCTAGAGCCGCAGACGAAGTCAGCAGAATGCTCCCTCCCTGCCCCCATTCCCCTCAGAGAGCTGGGCCAGAATAGTCCGGCTGACCCCAGAAGGCGCGGGGTCCCTTCAGGGGCTTCAGGGTAGAGACCTCGCAGCCATTCCCCTGCCAGCGAGGTTCGCGAGCCCTGGGACCGAGCAGAGCTGCCTGGCACCTCTTTACCGTCCGCGCCCTGGAACCACGAGCGCTCCTAGGCCACTTTCTAAGGTCAGGATCAGGTTTTAGCCCCTTAGTCTTTAGCCAAACCGTGGTACAATATCACACATCGCCAGGACCATCCTCGAGGCCGAATGTGCAGTGCCCGGTGCCAGATCCCATGCCAGGCTGGTCCGTGACACTCTGCTCGGCTCTGGAGGTCCATCTTTCCTCCTGACCTTCCCCTGACCCTTCCGGCGGTGGCAGGAGGAGTGGATGCTCTCGGAAGTCAAATTTACTGGGCCGGGCTGGACCCTTACTCTCTGTCGCTGCCCAAGAAATGAGACGATGTCCCCGTCCCTCAGATGAGCTTTTTTTTTTTTTTTTTCTTTTCCGGCTACTTATTTTTATTCTAGAAGTACTCATTAGAATAAATAGGAAAAGAGTATGGAAAGAAAAAAAAAGGCACTATTTATTTTTACTGTAGTTTTAATCAGTATCAGTCCCAAATGATGAGATGTGCGCTTTCCCATTAGCTCGGATGCAAATCGCGCTGGGTTTTGGGAGGGAGCCCTCTGCCCCTGGACCTACCAGGTAATTTTTCCCCTGTCTTCTTTTCAGAAAGACAGAGGGGCTTCTTCTACCTTCTTTCCAAAACAAATAAACAACGCGGCGAGGGAGGATGAGACTTTCTTCTTTAGTTTAATTTAAATGCTAATAAAACAAGAAAACAGCCTGTAACAGCACAGACTGTTGAAGGGGCTCCCTGTTTCTTTTCTGAACCCTCCCTTTGGCAAACCTGAGCGAGAGGCCCTCTGTCTTTCTTATCAGTTTACCTGACACTGTTGTCTATAATTGGAGCTAAATTCATAAGCGGACACCTCTGGTTTTTACAAGCCCATTTTCTCTCAGGTTTTAGCAGCTTCCCCCTTTTCCCCAGGCACCTCCATTTCTGAGTTCGGCAGTGCTTAGGGAGTTCCCCTGTAAGTTTTCTTTGAGCAGAGTCCGGGACGCAGGCAGCCACACGGCTTTTCGCGGGAGCGAGGCCCAGCGCACCCTTCCCGATAACCCGAGACGCTCAAGAAAAGTTTCCTGCGCGGCCTTCGCCGCCCAGCCTGCCACGGCTCACTCTCGCCTCGTCGTTGACTGGTCTTGCCTTGCAGAGAGTCTTAACATTGTCTTTCCGACAGATTTATTCTGAAGGAATGTTGAACGCGAATCATTCTAATGTGCGCAGGTCAGCGATGGGCTGAACGTTCCTTAAAATCGTTATTTTTGTTGCATCAGGGACGAAGTTCTCTAAAGCAAAAACATTTTTTTAAAAAATTCAAAGATGCAGAAGAAATGATAAATGCCCCAGTGAGAACAATACCGTACCAGCGAGGAAGAGAGTTTTGTAAAACCAAGCAGGCTTGTCATTAAAAGTTATCTTAAATAACTTGTCGCAGCCCACTCCCACTGGTCCTGAAAATAGTTCATTCAAGTGGTAAAATAAGACAAGGCAGAGGACCATGTCTCTAACTTCCCTGATCTGAGATCTAAAGCCCCATTCCTTCCTCTTGGTTTTAGAATTGAGGAAAGGGGAATAAATGCATTTGGAAAGGATCTGTCTTCTTCCCAGGTTTCCTGCCTGAGTTGAAAATAAGGTTTTAGGGAAGTGAAGCAGTTTTGAGGAACATAAAGAGGTATTGGGGTTCATCAATTCATCTTTGTTTCAAGACGGTCTATCCCCCCCAGCCTCCTCAATGCAAGTTAATTAGGAGATAATTTAGCTACCTTGTGAATTAGTTTTAAGATAAGTATCTTTTTAAGCTTTGTCACTTTAATTGCCCCACTGATTGATAAGAAGTAATTATTTCTAATTGACACTTTTTTGATGTCTATTGGAAGCATTTATTTGGAACTTTTTGGGGGTAGAAGGAAAGTTAATTAATGTTATCAGTCTACCCCCAAAAGGACTCTGCCTAATTTTGTTGAAGAAGACAAAGGAAGTGAAGGAAACCAAATAAAAAATCAATCTCATGGAATTTTAATTATTAAGGGACACTGTGGTTCAAATTAGAAGGCATCTACTAATATAATATGTCAAAACGTTCTATTTATGGCCTCAAATCTCTAATTTATTGAGATGCATTTTATAGGTATTCATTTTCCTATGGATACACTCAAAGGCCCTTTATATGCTGCCTTCATTTTGGAGCAGGTTCGTCTGCTGTGTAAATAATTTTTGTGAAAAGCGAAATCTGTCGACCTTGGTATGCCCAGAAAAAATGAAATCATTTTTGTAAGAGCCAATTGTAAGAAAGATTTACTAATAGGCATCCTTGTTCTGTAATTATTGATGGAGCTGGGTATAAAGGTGAAACTTTACTTACAGTGACATGCCTTTTCATACCTAAACCTTGGAGTAAACAGTTTAATCATTCACATCCTCCAGAACATTTTGCTGTGAGAGAGAAAGGAGTGAAAGAATAAAGAGAAAAAGAAAGACACTGAAAGGAGGCGATGGGGGTGGAGAGGAAAGAAAGGGAGAAGGTAGCTGGAGAGAATAAAATGAAAGCATTTATTTCAGAAATGAAGATAGCCAAGTGCGTGGAACCTTTGCCATTCAATATAAGAAAATTGAAATCCTGCTTTAAAAACACACTTTTGTTAACACCAAATCTCTACCACAGTCTCTAAGCAACCCCTAACCACCATGAGATACCCCTACTTTTCTACACATTTAAAAAAAAAGGCAAAATTTTAGGAAGCTGGCAGATCCGGATCTTGGATATCTGGCTGTCAAAGTCTTTATTTGGGGTTCATGAAAAGGAAGCAAGAAAACACACATTGTGCTCTGGGATTTATAAAGAGATTCGAGTGTTGTTTATATTTATTTTGTTATTAAAGCCCCTGTGATCTTCATCTCTATTTTGTATGCACAATCTTTTCATAGATCGACTTGTGACTTACTGATATAGGAAAGCATTCCCACATTAACCCAAAGGAGAGACACACACACATGCACACACACGCACGCCTGGAATGAGAGAAACACAATCACACAGGATGCGTTCCTATCAGATGGAGTTCAGCCAGTGCCTTTTTCAACCACTTATTATAAAATCTTGTCTGCTGTTATTGATGCTTCTCCCAGATTATGGGGAGCTGCAAGAATGAGGAAATATTTTAAATGAAAAATAAATTTAAGACTTACAAACATCAGATAATATCACATACCAACCTCACTATTAGCGAAATTGAAAGAATATATAAATAATGCAAAAAAAAAAATCAGCAAGGGAGAGTTTAGTAATGGAAAATTCCCCTGCAATTAAAGGAAACAGTAATTTAGTGAAGATATGCCTGAATGAATTACCATTTATTAATTGGTTCTCATAAAAACAATTTGTGTGTGTGACTTGGGGAGGGGGATGTTTAAAGTATATATTGTCCATAGATAAAGCTTCTCAAATATTCATATCAAATTATGTCATTATTGCATTCTATTTTGTGAAAAATCCCAAGTCTCTCACTGGCAAGTTTCACCTGTATGCAGAGAGCTTGAATGCAAAGGAAAGGAGTCCCATCCAGATCAGAAAGAATAAAGCTGGTTCCCGCTTCTCTTGGTACATTTCCAAATCTGAAACGAATGAGGAACACACAGGCAGAGTCTTCCATGCTTAGGAACATCCAAACCGGGCCCCAAGAAGATTCCCTGAGGACCCAGCTCTTCTGGGGCACAACTAGCTGGGGCAGAGGAGGGCTGCTTTGTGGTTCTGGTCCCCCAGCCTGCTCCAGCATCCTCGCCAGCTCAGGCAGGAACTGCAGTTTGTAATCTCAGCCAGGAGCTTGCTAGGGTTGACTGGTGCATGGATGTGTTTACTTTCTCTCGCCACAGTTGGTCTGTCTTCAGTTCTAAGCATTTTAAAGCTGCTCTATTTATCAGTCCAAGAAGTGCTGAGTTCTCAGTTGAGCTGAGAAGCTTTGAGCTCTGTGGTTCTGAGTATGCGAGAAGCCAAAAGATAAAGAAACTTTCATTTAAGAAAAAAAAATGTTCTAAAAAGTGGAGGCAGGCGAATGAACGAGCTCACCTTCAAGGCTGCAGATTAGTTTTGCTTTTGTTTTAGTTGAAAACTTGGGGCACTGGCCCCCACCGGGTCCTCATTCTCTTCAGAGATAGAACTCAGTGCTGAAAACACCCTCTAAGAGGGGAGAATGTGCTCTCAGGTTATCTTCTCTTAGAGGGTGTAAAGTTCTTTGCGGGAGGGATTCTTTCCGAATGCAGATTGGAACACCTTAGCACAGGTTCTTCTGGGGAGGGAGCTAACACATTCTGCCTAGGAAGTGCAGGCAATGACTACTTTCAGCAGGAGTTCTAGACATTCCTTTTGTGGGGTAGGAGTACAGAGCATGACAATCCAGGAGTCTCTTGGCTCCTGAAAACTCCACTCTCCCAGACAATCCCAGTTCATCCAGTCAGTGGTCAGTGACCCTGGGTTGGATGGAGTCTCTGCTGGAAGAAGCATCCACACTTCTTTGTTTATCTACAGTAATGACACTTTTAAGTAGATCGTGAGGATTCATAATTATTTCCTTAGGGCCAGAGTTAGGGCTGACAAGACCGTTTGGGTTGCTGAAAGCCCCTCTAGACCCCTCCCTTGGCCAGATAGAAATACGATGAGCATATTTCTCTTATATAAGCCACCGGCCAGAAAAATCTTCACGGGAAGGCTTCTGTCTTAAACCTGTAATTCATGTCACTGAGTCTGGGCTTTACCTTGCTTGGCTGGGGGTTCCTTCCCCAGGAATGGGCCTGGGTGGAAACCAGCATCTCTTTACTGAGCCATGTCCAAGATCAAAGGGAAGAAAGTCCAAGAGTCCCCCAAGGATACTTGGGTTCCATTTCTGTGTTTCTACCTGTGGATCCTCCATAGTCCTGAATGCCATATAAGACACTGGCAATCCCTATGGCTCAGCCCAGCCAGCCTCACAGCTCCTCCTGCTCTGCCCATGCCACATTTACATCCAAAGAAGGAGAATGTCTGCACAAGAGCTGAGCAGACCTGGCACTTAGTGAGCCCTCCATGAATGGAAGCTGTGATTCTTCCCTCTGAGGACTGCCACAGGTGTGGTGTGGTGCTGAGAGCAGAAGTATTCATCCTATCATTTAATTCTCACAACTCTGCCAGGCAGGTATTGCTGTTGACATTGTTATAGAAGAGAGGGGAAGGAACTGATGTTCAAAGAAGTTGATATGACTCCAGTTCCCCTTTCCACTGCTCCCTACCTCAACCACCCAAAGTCCAGCTCATCAGAACTCGGCTACTAGATGATCGGCACCTGCAATCCTAGTGGAAACTCCCATCAGAACCCTTGATAAGAAGGCTCAAGTGGCTGTGCTGGCAGTGACAGGCAGGGCCTTCAGTGTATCAGCTTGCTTTCCTCATCAGTGTTCCCCACTCTCCAGTTTAATTAAAATACGCCCCTTTCCAGTATGGTTTTCAGTCTTCCCATCTGTGAAATGGAAAAGTGGTTCCTGCCTGGATGCCTCTCCTAGAAGTAGCTATGAGAAAAAAGGAGATGATCAGTCACTTGGAAAGGCAGAGGGAGGGTGGCCTTACTTTCACACATCCCCCGAAGGCTCCATGTGCACTGGCAAAAAAGCAGCTATCCTCAGGCACCACAAGTTGAAGGACCCTGGGGAACTTACTTCCCTAACTTGGCATCTCCAAAGTACACTCAGCCTCCCTACCTAGGTTCATCTTGGATGTGATGCAAATAGCTTCAGAGTTGCTGGGAAGGCTTCCCCATGCTGTTAGGGGCCAGCACTGGGGGTCCCAATCACAGACAGCATAGCTAGGAGTGGTGGCCACTGGAGGTGCCAGTTGTGTCCCAAAGCTTAGGTTCATCCCCTCGGACACTTCCTCAGGATCCCTCTCACTCAGGGGCTTAAAGGCAAGGCATTTCTCTTTGGAACCTCTGCAGAGGTTCAGTTTTAGAATGTTAGCTTGAAAAAAAAGGCTTTTAATGTTTTCACTTTTTCATGTAGAAAGTAGCTGCTTAGCTCCCGGGCTCTCAGATGAAAACCTGTCTTTGGTTTAAGCAGAGGGAAAGATTGAGAAAAAAAAATAATTCATTCATCCCTGCTTTTAACTTTTTTTTTCTTCTGTCTTCAGCCACAATACTCATTGGTTTTGTCTTTTCTATTTGTTTTCTTAAATGGCCTTGGAGTGACCTGGGTAGTTAGTGCTAATTAGTCCACTAGGACATATTGTGACTGTCAGGGCAGCACAGCAGAAGGGTCCAGGAGCTGGTTGGGTGACACACCTAAAAGAGAAATGGCTTAATCTGCTGTCATCGGTGCGTACTACAGTGTTTGCGCACACCCAGGCCCTCTGTGTGTGTTGCAGTTTCGATTCTTCGGCATCTCCAGGAGGACAGTAGAACTATTATTCTTGGGATAAACTCAGGGGCCATGAGGTGTTAAGAGGGTAAGAGACTTTTGAAGTCAGCTTGAAGCCAGGGTGAAAGCCCCTGCCCTGCAGGCAGAATAAGGCGAAGCCCGGGCTTCCTTCTTGGCCCACACCTTGCTGTTTTTGTGTGAACTTAGTCAAGTCAGTTGTCTCTCTGGGCTTGTACTTCCTCGTCTTTATAAAATATGGTGATGCTGTGGGGCTTCTGGGGAGTCATGTAAGTAAAACCTGTCTCCTCACCTGGCGCATAGCTGCCACTCAAGACACTTTTCCATGCTCCATGTAGTAGTCACCAGGGAGCAAAGTCTCCAGAACACATTCCCAGAGTCCCATTGTCATGGTATTTCCTGTGAAATGGCCACCAGTAACTTGAAACCCAGTACTTTGTTCCATTTAAAATTTAGGACAGACTTTTTAATATTTCATGTGGACAAAATAATAGATCTACCACCTAGGAGTACTGGGATTAAATGAAGGGACGCATGGAAACTGCTGGCTATGACCTCTGCAGCTGTTATCTGTTGTTACCACAGCCTGAAATGGAAAAGGATGCCTTAGTTCACTTTACCAGAAAACCCACTCATAGGGAAAACACTAAGCTTTTGATAGAATGGCTGTCTGTGGACTGTGTGTTGAAATTCAGAACATTCTAAGGATTTAACAGAATTGGTCTTTGAGCAAAAATGAGTTCAAGTGGGTTTGCAGTTATGCTGTGTGTGCGGCTAAGACAGGCCTGCAGGAAGATGAGTAGTTGTTTTTAATTGCCACTGAATCATATATTTATTTTAAAAAAATTAAATTCACGAATCCTGTGCCTTCTTCTCTCTTCTCTCTCCCTCCCTCCCCACCTGCCTCTGTCTCACAATTTTCTACTTTGGGTAATAATAATCCAGCTTTGGCCTGATAGCAAACCCTAGTTGACATTTAACAGTCTCTGTGATTAGCTGGGCACCAAATCTCTGACTTAAGCTTTGCTTTGCTCTTTTGCTTCAACACTGGGCAAGGTAGAAGGCACCTCTGCAGGGCAGGGAGCTGGAGTCTTGCTCTTCCCTTTCAAGAAGGCAGACCTGCAGAACCAGGAAGGGGAATGAACAGACAAAACAACTCAGTGGTAGGAAAAGGACTGAACACTAACAACCCGGCCACAGGAGCACCAAAGGTCATTTACCTTGAACAGCCGCCCTAGCACAACTATGCTGTGGCTGTTGACAGATAAACCCCATCTGGCTTTCTCGAGTCTGGTCCCTCATTGTTCCAGAGCCAGTGTGTTCCATGACGGTCTATACCAGGGCTCCATCTCAGGGCTGCTGGACAGTTCATGGCAAAATGTGGCAGAGCTATAGGTACAAGTGCCATGGAGACATTTCTGCCAAGTGAAAATGTTTGCTGGACACTTCCAATGCCTAGGCTCCATGCCTTCATAGATATGCAAACTTTCCCCTTTCTAGGTCTTACATCTCTTTGGCAGTATGACAAGACCTGGGTCCTTCGAGCCTTGTGGACCTTTCTGGGCCCCCCATATTCCCTGGGGACATGGCAGTACCCCATACCAGGAAGGTCGCCATGGCCCACGGCCCACCCCCACTGCTGGCCATGGGGCTGTCTAGACAGGTGCCCCACACTGTGACAGGCCTGCCTGGGCCTCAGGGCTCCCCCTTTTGCAGGTGACACCTGCTTTCAAGGGTCCTGCTGACAGTGACACAGCTGTTGTCCTGAGACTCTCCTTTCCTTGGGGCCTGGCTGGGGCCCATGCCATGTCTGCAAAGCACTTGGTCATGTGCTCCCCACATTCCAGCTGTCCTCACCAAGCCCAGCTCCAAAGCCACCTCCCCATGAAGCTGTCCATGATTCCTCTTCCTCCTCCCCACCTTCCCAAGGTCTCCTAGCACTCTGCCTGTGTGGCATGCCTTGCAGTCCAATTTTTGGAGAAGGCTCGATCTCTGTGGCTCTCAGCTTCCAGACTTGAGCTACTTGAGCACCTGGGAGAATGTATGCCTCGCACATCTCAGAAGCTTCATAGGCTTTCATGATGCTGGTCTACCTAGATCCAGATTGTTCAAGGCTACAGGGGGCTCACAGATGAGATTCTGTCGCCACATTTTGCCAGTGAGGAAACTGAGACCCAGAGAGGTATGTCCCGACCCTGGTCCCACAGCACTTGTGGCAGAGCAGACACTTCATCTCATCACCAGGACTCTTTCCATGACGCTGTGGTGACTTCCAGGGCATGTTGAGGTTAGAGTGAGGGCTGACCCAACCCAGCAAGCCTTTGCTGTGGCCTGTGGTGCATAAGCAGGACCCAAGGGAATGAAGGGGCCTCCTTCACCTGCTGACAGGGACTGGAAAGCCCAGTGACAGCTGCTGAGACAGACACACATCCCTGCACACTCACATGCATGCACACACATACACAGCATATGTACAACACTCACATCCAAACATACAGACAACCAGGTGGGATTAGGGCGAAGCAGGAAGGCACTCAGGGTGCAAAATTCAAGGAGGCTCTCCCTCTCGGGCTCATGCAAGGGCAGGGTTGGCCCAGAGAGCAAGTGCCTCCTTAGACCTTGTAGCCTGGATGCCTGGCTGTCCTCACTCTAGTCCCCTGTATCCATATTACACACACACTCATACCCAATTACGCACACAGACCACGGTACTCACAGACATACACATGCACACATGAATACAATATTCCCCATCTCACATGCATAAACATACTAAAAGTAAGCCTTTAAAATGTACAAGTATGTGCAGAAGACTGTCCTAGGTCCGTGGGTAATTAAAAAAGACCAGAGAAGGCCCTGCTCTCAGAGACCCTGAGAAATGCAGCTGTGAAGTTACCGGTGTGATTGATGAGTACCGGCTGTACTCACAATTGCTAGAAAGGAAGTCATAATTGGCGCACTGGTAGGGTGTAAGCTATCCAGGGAATCTGCTCTGTGCTGTGCATCTATTTAGGCATGAGGTCACTGACATGTGACCTCCCTGTTCTTGCAACTTGTGGTTTAAGGTCTGAGTAGATGAATACCAGTGTCCAACTATGAGTCCCTCCTGGCCCCAACCCCTCATTGAAGTTATGGGTCATGGGTAGTCATGGAGCCCTGTAGAGACCTTTTGGTCCAATGTTCTTGTTTTCACAGAAGATACGGGAAAACTGTCAGTCATTTGCCTGCATCAGCTCCTAGCACCACTGGGTCTCTGAGGTTCACAGTGGCTCTTCCCAGACGAGGACAGAGCTACCAAGTGGGCAGCAGCAGTGGTGGCAGGACTCATCCACTCCAGGACTGACCTCAAGGTCCCCCAAGAATGAAGCACTGAAGGCAGGTGGTTGCCAGCTAGCATGGACGGGCTTCTCTGCTCAGCTCAGGATATACTCTCTAACATTCTGTCCTTGCTCAGAATTCCCGGCCAACTCTGCGCCTGACCCCTCAGCCCCAGGCGGTTCAGGCATGCTCTGTCTACTACACTGTAAAGCAGAAGTGTGAACGCAAACCTCAGTCTCATGCACAACCCCAAGCTTGTTTCGGCACCCACGTGAACTGCATTTGTCACTATTACACACAATATGGTGCCATCATGCATATTTTGTACATTTGATCAGCCAATATTTATATAACTTTCATAAATCAGTGATTGTCAAACAGTGTTACCCTATAGGGTGGGCAGAGGTGCTCGTCAATATAACAAAACTGAACAACAGTGGTAGGAAAAAGGCACACTTGTACTTATCTTCAAGTTTAACATGTAAATTGTTTTTGTTCAATGGCCTCTACCTCGTATTTTTTTTTAGGATCTGGGATTGGACTTAGCAAAACATTATGATTTTCAAGATGCTGAGCTCACTGTTTTGTGGCATTCTTTGCAGAACACCGTGACCTTCTGGGTGCCCCATGTGCTGACAAGTGTCAGAACAGTGGGTATCCAGCTGATGTGAGGCTAGACTTGCGTGATAGGCACGTAGTGGCCATAGCTCCCCACTCTGTGAAATGATGACATCGACATGCCTCCATCCATCAGTAGGATCCCCAGCATGGAGAATTTGCACTGTCACCCTTCAAAGAAAGGAGCCAAGTCCTGGCCCCTCCTCTCACCTTGACTTTCCCAGCAAAACACCCTTCTTTCCTGGCACCAGTATAGCATGTGTGTGTTGGTCATTTAGGAGCCCAGGTGCCTTGTGGCAGAGTAAAGACACACACGGAAAAAGTGGCATTTTCTTACTCAGCATCCTTGGAGCACACCTGGAACATGATGCCCTCCTTGAGATTTCCTTTAAAGACCCTTTCACCCTTGAGGTTTCCATCCCAGCTACCCATAGAAATCATTACTTCTTTTGTCTTGCTCTCAGCTGCACGGACTTCTTGGTCCACCATGGAGAGGGCTTCTATTCCCAGCCACCCACTGTCCTGTGGTGAACCTCTCTCCTCTCCTCCTGGCCCATTTCTCTCCCAAGTGTATGCTCAGTCTGCACCATGTGGCCAGATCATCTCAGGTTTTGATCCAGCTCCTAAAGAAGCAATGAGTGTCCCTTCACTCTCTCACTCTGACTCCCCAGCACTTGGGCTTTGCTGCCTCTGTGTCTGGAGTGCTGCACGCAAATTTCTCACCCCAGTCGCTGGCATGCTCAGTTACCTTCAGTTTTTATGATGTGCCCTCACCCAATCATGCATCCCCTGGCCACACAAGCCTCAAGATCTAACTCCAAATTATTTCAAAGAGCATTATTACTCAACTATTCAATTTAGTATGTCAATGTCTACTGAGCCCCTCAGTGTGGCTGGCAGCAAGTTAGGCTTTGGGGTTATGGAACTCAGGAGACCATGCCTCGGCCTTCGTGCTGACATTCTAGAGACAGGAAAGCAAACTGAACTTTCACCACAATCACAGAGAGAAAGCAAAGGCTTCAGTCCAGATAGACACAAAACGCTGAGCAAGTAGGAGAAGGAGGCATGCTGAGCTGTGACCAGGTCAGGGTGGGATTCCATAAGGTGGCTCAGAGGGGAAACCAACCCCAGCAGAGATGCGGAGTCCCAGGAGCATGTGCAGGTTCCAGGCACCAGCAGTCAGCCCTGGGTGAAGGAGACAGCAGTGGGAACATGCTCAGGGTTCAGCCCAACTGTGGGGGCTTTGACAAGAGAAGCTAAGCTATGGTGTTAATTCCAGTGTGCCATCAGAACGTCTGAGTAAAGTGCACTCGATGTATATGTTTTAGGGCATTTTATTCACTTGTGCATGAAACTTCCATCCTCCCCTGGCTTGACCTCAAGCTTCTGTTGTTGGCAGTTTTCATATCCTTCTTGGCTGTCTTGCCACAGCTGCATACCTACTGACTCTGTTGTCTTCAGGCTTTGCAGTGCTTTTATTAAGTGGAAAAGCCATGGCAATAATCTATGATAGTTAGGTTATTCGCTTTATCAAAATGTGCTGGTTTCTCTCCTCTCTTGGCTCTGTTTCAGACAAACTTAGCCTGGTGATTTTCCAAAATAATCAGATTTCTCCTTGCACTTCCTTTTAATCCAATCATTAACAAGCATTTTCAGGCAAACTGCTGATGTACAATCTGAGAAGACTTTCTCCTACCTCCATGGCCCTATTTCTCACTATTTCCGTATGCAAACCCATGGTTCCAGCCAACTAGTCATTGTTTCCAAAATACACCATGTACATTCTCACCTCTGTGTCTCTGCCCATTCAATGCAGCTGCCTGGAACACCCTTCCCACCCCCACTTCCTTGACAAAGCCTCAGTCCAGCTCCACCTTCTTCTTGAGACCTTTTTAGATACCCTCTACCTTTAGTGACCATCCTGTCTGACTTTCCACTGCACCTGCTCTGCTCCACTCCCCGGGTACTCAGTACCTGTTCCAACAAATGTCACTTAGCTTCTTACCGTGACAACCTGCCTCTGAGCTAGAAAAGAACAAGAATCCTTTCAGATTTCTCTCTATCCCCAGCACCTTACACAAAATCCTACAGGAGGAGTGAGGACTCCGCAAATGTCTGGGCTCCTGTTTTTCACCTAATTCTCAAATAACATTTTTTACTGCTTCCTTGGTTGACCCAACTTGCACATTTGAGTTTTGTATATGAAGTTTTTCCAACATGAAATACATCTGATCCTTTCCCATGATATTGCCACAATTAGTTTTCTATTTTCTTTATAATAATTGGCAATAAGGGAACTGAGAAAACGAGAAATGCAGTCTTTGAGGGAACCTGATGCAGCCATTTGAGGCCAGAGCTGCCCCACTGGGATACGTGCCTGGTCCTAGGGGCATCTTGCAGGCACAGAAGCCTGTGCTTGAAGGCCAGATAGCCAGGTTGAGCAGCAATGGGCACTGGGAGTAAAAAACACTGGCAAGTCTGGGGAGTTCTGAACCAGCAAGAGACCTTCCTAGTGGATGCTGGGTGTTGACTTGGCAGGGTAATTGGTAAGATTTAGGGTGAGAGCATCTGTGAGGATAAAAGATTACAAGATTCCTGTAATTCCCACAGACTGGGAATACAACTCCAAACAATATCTAGCACATAATAGACATATACTAGGTGCTTCACAAGTATTTGTTAAATGGATCTTTCTTTTCTTCTTTTTTCCTCTCCTTCTTCCTTACTTCCTTCTTCTTCTCCTTCTCCTTCTCCTGCTTCTTCTTCTTTCTTGGCTTTACATAAGCATTTCTCAAGTGCGGTCTATATCAGAACCTCCCGGGATTTTGTTAGCAAATATGGAGCCCTGGAATCTGTATCCTTCACAAGCTCCCAGGGATTCTTTTATGATCAGCATTTAAGAAACATTGATCTACAGCCCACCCACAGTCTTTCCCATGTGGAGTCCCTCATGCCTGCCTGCTGTGCGCACAGCCCTTCTTTTTGCACTGTGCCTCCGCCCAGAGATCTCCCATCTGACTGTGGATAGAGGCAGATCAGATTTGAATGCAGTCTCAGGTCTGCCCTGAACAGGCTGTGCACAGGCCATTTGAGCCTCCAAGATGCATCTTTATCTATAAAACGGGGCAAAGGGCCAGCCCCACCTACCTCATGAGATTGTTGTGAAAACCCATCCCTGCTGCAACCAAGACCTGACTGGTATTTGTTGAACTAAATTTAAGAATCACTTACCTGACAGCACTTTGGAAGGGCCCTGTGGATGTCAGGTGAGTGCATAACCAACCTTTAGACTGGATCCAGGGTCATAAAGTTCTTGAAAGGAGGAGAAGCCCGGAGGTCTTGGTAATTGGAGGGAACCCAGTCTGGCATGTGGAGGCTTTGCTGTGCTAATACACTGATGTTCTTTCGCTGAAAAAACAAACAAACAAAAAACACTGCCACATGATGCAAGGATCACAAATGGAGAACAAGATGATGACTCGGTAGCAAGGATAGTAATGTCAAGAGAAACAGGTTCACCAAAAGAGGGTGAGAGGTTAGAAAGTATTTTACCCTCTGCTTGACTGACTGAACCTGCCTTATACTTAAGAGTCATTTGGAGGGAACTGGCGGGGCAGCCAGTTACCCTAGGAGAGCAGCCTCCAGGGGCTGCCCAAGCCTGCTGTGTGAAATTCAGGGCTAAAGCTCTAAAGCTCTATTGATCTGTGCATGCGTTTGCTAGGGCTGCAGTGACAAAGTACTACAAACTGGAGGGCTTAAATAACAGAAATTTATTGTCTCACAGTTCTGGAAGCCAAAAGTGTCAAATCAAGGGGTCAGAAGAGTTGTTTCCTTCTGAGGCTGGAGGAGAATCTGTTCTGTGCCTCCCTCGTAGCTTCTGGTGGTTTGCTAGAAGTTTTTGGCATTCTTTGGCTTGTGACAGCATAACTCTGATATTCATATGACTTTCTCACTTTATCTCTGTCTCCAAATCTCCCCTTTCCACAAGGACTTGATCATATTGGATTAGGCCCACCCTAATGACCTCGCCTTAACCAGATCATCTGCAAAGACCTTGTTTCCCAGGTATTAGAGTGGTGGGTGGAGACAGGGGAGGGGACTATTCAATTCATGACACCTGAGTATTGTGTGTCCTTAGTCCATTTCAGTCCCCACCCAGCCCTGCTTGACCCTCAGCTGCTTTGGGTCTGAGCAACACCAGCTGCAGAAGCTCTGATTTGGGGCTGAGAGAAAGAGAAGGGGAAGGTGACATCCATCTTCCAGAGCCTTTCCTATTGCTCCAACAGACAAGGGGACTCCCCCTCCCAAGCCAGAATCCCCCAAAGAGAGCCTCAAGTCCAGGTTCAACACTTAGAAAAGGCCAGGCATGATGGCTCACACCTGTAATCCCAGCACTTTGGGAGACTGAGGCCAGAAGATTTCTTGAGCCCAGGAGTTCAAGACCAGCCTGAGCATCACAGCAAAATCACATCTCTACAAAAAATAAAAAACACTTAAGAAAACAAAAATGACAAGCAATCAAGCTGATACGAGAACCTAAAATCGGCCAGGCGCAGTGGCTCATGCCTATAATTCTAACACTTTGGGAGGCTGAGGTAGGTAGATCACCTGAGGTCAGGAGTTCGAGACTAGCCTGGCCAACATGACAAAACCCTGTCTCTACTAAAAATACAAAAATTAGCTGGGTGTGGTGGTGGGCACCTATAATCCCAGCTTCTTGGGAGGCTGAGGCAGGAGAATTGCTTGAACCGGGGTGGGGCGGAAGTTGCAGTGAGCTGAGATCGCACCACTTCACTCCAGCCTGGACAAAAGAGTGAAACTGTCTCAAAAAAAAACAAAAACAAAAACAAAAAAACCTAAAATCTTTCAGGGCATGCCTTGCTTCAGGACATGTTCGGTGCAAATCTCACCACCTTCCTCCACTCTGCCAACATGGCCCCAGCCAAGAAGGCACTAAGCTTCCAAAGGGCTTAGACAGGAATTTAGGTCAGAACACTGAGGTTCTTTCTTGGCTCTGCCATGAGGTGAGTCTGTGACATTAGACAAGTCACCTCTCCTTCCCAGTCAAGGATCCTCTCAGAAGTGTGCCTTGCAATTCTGCCACTCCATAGACACTGTGCACGTCTACCTTCATAGTCCGTGAGCCGCAGCAGCCCACTTTGTCACCATCCAAGTCATGTGGCAGCCCATAGGCCCCACTGTGTGCTACCTTCCTTCATCTTATGGCACCCCCAGTGTCACCACTGGTGTTTTGTCACATAGGAAGGTTACTCAATGTTTCCCTCTAGAGCTCTCTCTGTATCAGCTTCTGGGGGTTTCTGGCCTCTGTTCCCCGGCTGAGGGCAGTCCCAGAGTTGTAGACATTAGGACTGGAAGGATCATCTGCTTCTGTCAAGCCAGATGAAGAAACTGAGGCACAGATTGGCATCGTCACAGAGTGGGCAGAACCTAGGCCTCCTAATTCTCAGCACCCCCAGTTCCCTCTCCAGAAACCACAGCCTGCAGGCTGCATCTGTTGGCCTCTGTCCCTTCCCCTTTCCTTCTGCAGTGGTGAGGGCAGCCTTTAGAGTGGATAATCTCCTTCGCCATGGTGCCTGCTGTCGACAGGTGTGGAAACAACAGATGCACGGTTTTGTCACAGATTTTGCTCCTGTGTGTCGCTCAAAAAGGTGGTTTCTCTTCATTTGTTCTTACCTGTTATGATCCCCAGGATGGCCAGGCCCTCCTTCTGACCCCCACCTTGAAGACTCTGCAACTCACACACACAGTCTCTCTCTCTCTCTCACACACACACACACACACACATGCACACACACACATACATACTCTCTCTCTCAATGTACCCTAATTCAGGCTAAAACCCACCCTTTACAAATGCCTCCTCCATGAGCTAGTCAAGCCCATCAGGTTGTATCTTAGTTAAGATCTCAGAAGCAAAGAATCCCAGCGTTCAAAAGAAACTTAGAGGTCATTTAGTTCAGCTATCCGGGTGAGGGAGGCGTCTTTATGTGACTTCATTATATTCAGGATTCCCTGGTTCCTCCAGCCTCTCAGTCTCTGCAGTTACCCCAATTACAGCTGTTGTTTCCTTCCTGTTCCCCCTTCTCTCCCTCCTCACTTCCTGCCCTCAGCAGGGGTTCTTCTCACCCCCCTCTATTTCCCTCCTTACCCATCTCTGGGTGATTTTTAAATCACTGCCCACTAAACTCACATTTATAGCATTATAACTTTGAGCTGTAGAACCTAATAGTACTTTATGTCCTTTACTATCCATCCCCATCCCCAACATACACACATACTCACACATGCACACACCCACTCATTCATACACACATTCACAGAGACACCCACATACACACCTCCACAGATATTCCACGGAGCTATTTGTGGACAGAATGGAAGGAGATAGTGCATGTAAATGGGTTGAAAAGCTTTAAGGTTCTATAACATGTCAGGGACTATTAACTTGTAAGTTTCTCAAGGGCAAGAACTGTCTTCTACTCAGAAACCATCTCTCCACATACACACAGCCTGGAATATTATTATACACAGAGTGGGTGCTCACTGAATTGAAATCTAATGTACTGAAAATTGCTTTAATATCAACCCATTAAAAAAAAAAGCATTAATAGCCACAGGCCTCTGACCTCAGGGGGAGTTGAGGGTTTGGCACAGTAACTTGTACAGTTGCTAAGCATCTAAACACATGTTCGGCAGGTGCTGCCATACTTGCCTTGTCTGTTTCTCTCCCCAAACGCAGAGACCCTGAACCTTTCTTCTGCAGCCTAGAGGGCCCTTCCACAGCCCTGGTGTGTGATGCCAGGAGTCTGCAAGTGTCTAGGAAGCTCAGTGGGAAGGATCTGGGAAGAATGACCTCTAGGAAACCTGCAGGGAGCACTGGGAAGCTCCATTTGCCGCCCCTGACTAGAAGTTCATGTTTAATCAATTAATTATTGCTTTCAATAAGTGTTTGTTGACATCCACAGAGTAGATATAAACTCTAGGCTATCAACAGAGGAGATTTTTAAAAATACAGATTCAGGGATGCTATGCCAAAAGATTCTGACTGAACTGACCTGAGGCGGGAAGTTTCTGGACTCTCCAGGTGATTCCAGGGTGCAGTTGGGAGGAGGAAAGCACTGCTCTACCTACTACAAAGCACGTCTGCATGGTCAGATAAAAGCTGCACCTCCCCTCAAGGAGCCAGGCGTCTGGAGGAAGAACTTGACAACAAGATTCAGAGACAGGACAGGGGATGGGGAGGTCGGTGGGAGGATGGAGAAGGTTCTGGAAGGTTGCTCCTGGTTGGCTTCTCTCCCTGGGCTTCTGAAGGCCAGAGTGCAGGGTGTGGAGTAGCCATACACAAAGCCACATCCACAGAGGGGGAGCGTCACTCCTGCAGGAAGGAAAGGAAGGGAGTCCCCTGCTTGGGAAACAGTGCCCGGTCTCAGAGGGAGAAAGTGGCCCATCTCCTGTTACTTTATATCCCTTATATTGCTAATATAATTTATAGGATCTTAGACAGCTTGAAAAGACCTCCAGAAATCTCTGAGACAGCACCAAAGGCGACCCTACCCAGGGAACCCTTGGACTTGGTGACCTTTGGGCTCAGAGCAGGCAAGTGTGTCCCACTTGCCTCAAGCTCTCTGGCCCCTGTGCTCCCAAGGCCTCCAGCCTGGCTCCAGCAAAAGGCAGGGACTCATGTCAAGCAGTACTTTTCTTAAGGAGCTTAGAGGTCTATTGACATTTGAAGCAGCTCCATCCCTAGAAATCCACACACTGAAGCCCTTCCTGGGAGGGAGGTGACAGGGTTAATCTAAGGGCTGGGGGAGGCGGAGAAAGGCCTTGAAACCACACAGTGAAGCCAACCAGATTAATAGAGGAAGAGAGAGGGGGCTGGACCATTAGGAAGACAAAGAGAAAATCATGCTGGAGCAATAGAAAGGGAAATCTAATATCAACTAGGGAAAAATAAATGGAGATTAGGGCAAACAAATTAGCTTTAATGGGTTCAATGCTAATACAAGAATAACAGCGGAGCTGCGAATGCCTTTGAGGGGAAGATGGGATAAAGAACCTGAGCAGTCATGCAAGCAATAAAGATTATGCAGGGAAGGGGGATGGCCAAAAGAGCCAGCGGGGAGGGAGAGAGAAGGGAAGACTACAGGCAGATGCGTTGGGGATCGGTGGCATTGGAGGAGTCTGCCATCTTTGACAGGAAAGGACTGGGACAGAGAGCTGGTAAGAACTGGGGAGGCAGCAAGCAGGAGGGAAATAAAAGAAAGCAAGGAAATTGGGAGACACCGAGGGCAGGGATGCAAACCCAGAGCGGAAAAGACTGCGAAGAAAGGAGGCAGCAATGGATGTAAACAAAGAGAATGGAGGATGACCAGCCACTGCGCAAGAGTGGAGGGAAATAAAGAAATTAGGTGCCCTCTCTGACTGGAGAAAATTTAAAGAGGAAAAATTAGGCCCCAAGATAATGAAAAGCTAGAGAGGATTTGGAAGTGAGTTTTGGAAAGCACCCACACTTGGTAGGTGACGGAAGGGCATATTCGTTCTTAGGGAGAGGTCTGGCTATTCTTGGAATACAGTGCTGCTGCCAGGGGTGGCACTGGAGGTGGGTGGGCAAAAGTAAGCAGTGCAGAGCACTATGGCATCTGAGCGCTCTCAGCTTGAATCTCAGTCATGCCACTTTGTAAAGGTGGAGCCTTGAACCTGTTACATGCCGTCTCTGCTCCTCATCTTCTCATTTGTAAAATGGGTATAATGTACTTCATTCTTCAAAGGGTTGTTGTAAGAATTAATTGAAAAGATGCATGTAAAATACTCAGTTTGGCCCCAAAATAAGCACCTCGCATTATACTGACTATAATTATTATTCTTAGGCATTGACTAATGCGGTAGAGGGGCTGGGTACTAAAGATAGCCCTTCCTCCCTCCTCCCCCCGCTTTCCTTTTCTTTTAGGTCCAACATTGGTGAAATATGAGCCTAGTTTGATTCTCTCCCAGATAGAGTCTAATCCGAAGGAAACCTCTGTATCCATCCTCTATCTCCCTCCCCTGTCCCTCCCCAGCTCCCTCTCCCTACTGGCGATGAAAGAATAGTGCTAAGCCCTCCAACCCAGCCACCCTCTGGGCTGATCTAAGGCAGAAGCATCTAGGGAAGCCAAATTTTATATTCTATTGGAAGACATTCTTATATCTGCCTGAGCTTCAGAGTGTAGTAGACAAGGAGCTGGAGTTGGTCCTCATGGCCTCACATCTTAGGGTCCTCCTCGGCTGCATTGAAGAGCATAGACACTACACGAGGGAAACAGAGCCCCAAAGACCAGCACACAGCAACAATAACAAGCCAGGAGTCAATCAGTAACAGCCTAGTCATGGGTGCCAGAAGGGGAAAGAAGGAGCTGGGATTATTTCCTGCCCCTCCAAGCATCCCAGAACCCTGCCCTTTTATCATTACTAAGGATTTTGGAAGAGTTAGAAGAGAAACCAATCCAGGCAAGAAGAGGGGCAGATAGGAGTTGGGGAGCTTTGCCATTTGCTAATAAATAAGGTAATTAACTTGAAATCATTACAAAAAGAATCTTCCCATAAAACCATAACCTCCAAGAGGGGAGACCCATCTGTCTTCATCCCCCTATGTCCCAGAACCTGGAGCAGTGTCTGGTATGGAAATGGTGGGTCTTGGTGGTGAGGGTAATGGCTAACATTTGTGGAGGGTCTACTGAAGCCCAGGTCCTGTGTCAGGTGCTACATGTGCACCATGTTATTTAGATCATTGGACACACCTAGAAGGAAAGACAGAAAGAAGTGACAGAAATTCACGCCAAAATCATAAGTTAGTCAGAGGTGAAGCAGGGGTTTCTGACTCTCTCCTCCATATAGCTTCAAGGAATGGAAATAAATGAATACAGGAGCCTCACCCACTCATCAGGGCAAGAGGACAGATTTGAAAGCTACCTCTCAGTTTGGGTGTTATTATGTATATTCTATACATATTATATATATTCCACAGATATTATACAGGAATATATATTTCATATATAATATATATATTCTATATGTATTTTATATATATGTATGTGCACACACACACACACATGAGGGACTGATAAATGGGCCACCTGGCAAGTAGTAGAAGTTTAAAGGATAGTGGAAGGACTTTCTTCTTGTTGTATGTGGCTCTTGTCGGCCAATACCTCAGTAGCAGTAGTTGAATCAGATTCCAGCTCTCAGCTCTCCCAGAGCCAGTAGCACATGCCCCCCGGCAACAGCTGCAATGTGCCAGCCCTTCGGAGATCCAAGTCCCAGCTCCACAGGCCCTTCCTCTAAGCATGTATTCTGATAACTCCAGTTTCTTCCTTTTGCTTCCTCCAGCCCAAGGGGCAGTTGCTGCTTCCTGTAGCTACTATCTCTGGGTTATTTCACTGCTTCCTTTGTGCTCTTACAGCCCTCCAACACCAGACAACAATTCCCCATATTAAAGCCCCTTTGTTGAAATACCTAGGAAGGTTTCTGTCCTCTGATCAAGCCCTGGCTGATACCAGAAGAGAGCTGAGGAAACCAGATTCTAAGACTGGATTGATCATGGCCTTGGCCTTGAACACAGTACTGAGCTCCTTGGCAATGAGAACTGGAGACCACTTTTTTTTTTTTTTCTGATTGAGCCCTGGCAGGCATATGCATGCAGCATGGCCCACACAGTCATGAGTCAGAAACTTCTCATGGTATCTCTGAGTCTGAAATTCCCGAGTTCTAACGAGGAGTAGCATTTGCTGCTAACCCTCTGCCTCCCTAACTTGAGCTGTCTCTGCTGGTTTTTTCCCTTGATGGATGTTAAAATCTTCCCAACAAAGCTATCAACCCAGTGAGGGAGGAGTCTGTGTAGATCACCTCCCTTTATTCTCCATAGAGTCTCTATGGCCAAGGCTAGAAGAAAAAGACTTCTTGGCTCAGAATCCAAAGACTAGAGTCAGTGATAGTTTCCTTAGTGGTGTAAAATGGCATGAGTAGCACTAATCTCACAGAGGACTCCTGCAGAACACACTGCCACATTCAACCATAAAGCTGTTCTCAACAGTGTGAGCCTGGCAAGTGCTCACAC
This sequence comes from Colobus angolensis palliatus, assembly GCF_000951035.1. Classification (NCBI taxonomy): domain Eukaryota; kingdom Metazoa; phylum Chordata; class Mammalia; order Primates; family Cercopithecidae; genus Colobus; species Colobus angolensis. The sequence continues at coordinate 614,189 of NW_012118465.1, read as the reverse complement.
ATTTATTGTTGACATTGAAGGTCTGATATGTAAGCCAACAGGAAGACCTCTGCATTCATATCCTGACTCCTTCAGAAGCAGGGCAAACCTCTCTCTCTCTCTTTTTTTTTTTTTTGGACTGTGGAATCTGGACCATCCTCTTTAAATAACTCATTTCTATGAGTATATGTGTCTGTGGAAAACAGAATTCTGTTTAAGGCAAAGAAGGTGTGGGCTTCACTAAACTTGTGGATCTTCCTCTCTCCTTCCCTTCCTCCCTCCCTCTATCCCTCTCTTCCTCTTTCCCTCTTTTTTTCTTCCTTCCTTCCTTCCTTCCTTGCTCCCTTCCTCCCTTCCTTCCTTCCTCCCTCCCTCCCTTCCTTCCTTCCTCCCCTCTTTCCTTTCTTCTTTCCTTTCAATAAACAACAGGCACTTACATTCTGCTTAATGAGATTATGTCCTGGCTTATTTAAAAGAAAGGACCAAAGAGAGCAGGCAGGGAAAGCCAGGGAAGACTTACTGTAGGAGGGAGCTTCCTGAACTGACTCCTAAGGCATGAATGGAAATCAATCAGGAGAAGGTGAGGACGGGCACTCCAGGCATGGAGGACAGAGTCAAGGACCCAGGAGAGGATTCAGATGTGGCAAAAGAATGGCAAACAATTCTGTGTTGTTAGGGCATCAGGTTCAACGCTCACACAGGTAAGAAATGAGGCTTGAACACTAAGTCAGGGTCAGGTAGTAGTGGGCATTGACTTCAAGATTTAGTAGCTTGGACTTTGCCATGAAGAAAATGATGCCATGTCTTGCAAGGATTCTTAAATATGGGAGTGATATGGCCAGACTAGGGTTTAGATGTGTTGCCCCCTAGCTGGGTAGCAAAGGTTCACTTGAGCAAGGTTGGATGTGGAGACCAATGAGTCCAGGTGAGTAGTTAACTCCTACTCACCTTCCACGCAGGTTACATGTCATTTAGAGACATCTTCCTAATCAGCTTGAACTCATTTTCTCTTGCACCCCCACCCCATTATTTTTTAACACTGTACCTTGTTGTGTTCTTCTTAGCACTTATTCCAAGTAGTAATTACACATTTATTTCTGTATTTACTTTTTAAATATACCCATCTTCAGCCTACCTATCCCTAGCCTGGAAGCTCCACAAAGGTAGAAATCAATTCTATATAGTCAGTTCTATTAAAATGCTTGCTACATGGTAGGCATAAAAAATATATGTAGAATGGATAAATGAATGAGCGAATGAATGCTGGGGACAGGCAGGGAGATATTGGTTAGGTAAATATTTGGGAGGTAAAAAGTGGTCTTGTGAGTATTTCACATGTGGAGAATGGAAAAAGATAAAGGTGATTAGTTGATTCATGTGACATAAGTTTATTGAATACCTAATATAATTTAATAATGATCAAAATGAAAGAAGCCTTGCCTTCGTAGAGCTTTCAATCTGGTGAGAGAAGACAGTTATGATTCATACATGTACAGTTATGGTTATGCAAAAAATGTAAAATAAAAATTTGGACCTAAAGATGCAATTAAATTTATCTATGATACCTCCCCATTCTCCCCAAAATTCCTCCCTTGACTATGAGACATTTTCGTCCTCTCATTTTCAACCAGATTCCAAACAGCAGTTATATTTGATGCTACATTTCTATGACTGCCATTCAAGAAAGGTAAAACATGTTATGAGAATACCCAAACAGAAGCCTGCACCTATTCTGTAGGATAAAGCAAAGCCACCGAGGAAATGACTCAGTGTTGAAATATAAAGGATGAGCAGGAGTTAACTAGATAAGACGGGGAGACAAGAGCTCCAGGAGGAGGGAACAGCACGTGCAAGTGCCCCAAGGCTGGGGACACAGTTACTTCCAAGGTCGTGCAGAAGATCGATGACAGTGCAGCACAGAGAGTGTGGCGGCAGGTGGCAGGAGGCTGAGTGGAAGGGGCAGGCCCTGAGCTTGCATGACAGCTGGTGTTGTTACCAACCAAGACAACACTAGAGAAGGAGCCCCCTTATCACCTAAGAGGAAATCTCCAACAGAAATTGAAAACAAAAGTTGGGGGAAAGACCTGACTGGGGTTACCTGGGATGCCCATGATGCCATCAGGAGATGGGTAGTAGGTACGACAATGAGAGTGTGTGGGATCACCAAGGATGGCCATGAATGGGGAGAGAAACACTGAGAACTGAGAGAAGCCTGAAGGGAGAAAACATACGTCATGGAGCAAATGAGGGAAGAGAACCCCGTTAAAGCAAAGAGAAAGCCTAGACTGAAGGTATAAGGAATCAGGAGATGGGATCGTCACTAAAATCTCTTCAAGATGGAACACATGGCACCCTCCAACCACTCACTGTCCATCCATGGCCACTCATCACCAAGCACATGCTAAGCAGGAGGCACAGAGCAGGCTGAGCATGGAATGTGAAGGGAGGAATGGGCTGCAAGTATGGCTGCTTTTTGAGAAATTTAGTTGAAAACAATAGGAAAGAAGAGTATCGCGGTCAAGGGAAGAATTTTTTTGTTTAATTTATTTTGAAGTCAGGGGCTGAAGAGGCAACATAGATTATTTTAATTCCATTTGTAGGTTTAGGGGAAGGACCTGGTAGAAAAGAAGAGGTAAGTAATGCTTTAAAATGAGAGGATAATTGATGGAGTAGGATTCCAGAACAGGTAGAAGGTCAAGAGATCAATGAGAAACACAAGCCACAGCTTTGCCTAGCTGCTGTCTTTCTGTTCCGGTTTCCCTTAGGAAGACAACTATAAGACACAGAGATAACCAAGGGTCATGCAGCAAGTTGGGGGTAACAGCAGATGCAGGATGCCACTTTCCAGCATGCCAGCCCCTTTTACCCAGTCCAAGGGTCTCATGTGTCCAGATAACCCATAACCTCATGTATGCTGGCGTGATCTGGTGTGCAGACGTGGGACACTGGGATTCCATGGTCCTGGGACACTTTCTTCAGGAGCAGTTGGAGGCACAGGCCCTGGCCTTTACTCCAGAAAGGCACCAAGTCAAGAGGATTAGCTGGGAGGTGGCACATGGAGATCACAGACCTGCAAATGAGCAGCGGGGGAAGGGAAAAGCACCAAGCCGAGAATGCCAGGGACTGATTCGTATGGAAAAGGCCTTTCCTTTGTAGAAGGAGAATAGGCCTGGCATGATTTAAAGGGCACCCAAAAAGGCCACTGCACCTCTCACTATAGCCCTGCCAAGGCTCAACCACCAACTTGACACTCTATGTGTCAAAAAGCCCCAGGTAGTTAAATGGACATTTTTGCAGAACAACACATTGAGCCGTTACTACTTTAGGACTGGGCAGAGTGGCAAAAGATAAAGCAAAAGGATAAAGGGGAAAGTACTGAAGCATGGGATTTGGGGGTCCCATCATGCAGAATCGTGTGAATCCATGCAACAACCATAACCAATGTAAACCACTTTTCTACCACTTGTATATACGAAAACACTAATTACAGTAGGCAAAGACAGGGCCTCTGCCTTTGAGTAACTCATAAAGAAACCCAAATAGAGAAAGTTACTGTTCAACGCGGTCAGTGCTATCATAGGAATTTGTGCAAAGGACTATAGGGACATGGGGAAAGGATTTCCACATCTTAAGGGTTTGGATATTGGTGCATGTAACAAGAATTTTGGTCAATGACTGTCTCTTTTCTTTCTGCCATCCCAACTACTCAGAGCTCTATAAAGGATGAATAAATTACCAACAAAGTCCTAAGACCTCCCTGAATGGTCACTTTTCAAAAGGATACATTTTTGGACAGCAAGCTTCACCTAGAACTTTGCTGAGCTCCAATCCCTTTACTGTAAGATAAGTCCTCTCTGACCACAGGAAAGCTTGCATTTCCTGTCTGAGTACCTTCCACTCAGGAACCTGCTTGCATCCCGCCAGGCGGTCTTGTCTTCCTCCCCCATACCCACCCCACCTCCCTACTCACAATCTCTCAGACATACAAAGAGTCTGCTTATGAGGCTTCAAACCTCTTCCTGGGTCACACCTTCCCCCCTCACCCCACTTCCCGCCCAACCAGGAGGCTCCTACTCATTTTTGGCTTCCGGCCTCAAAGCCCACCCCATCTGCAGCAGCATGAAAGGGTGGTCAGCACAGTGGGCACCAATCGTCCCCCCACCCACCCCAGTGCAGGAAGGAAGACTGCACCCACCTCTGGGCGTTTGGTGGTGACTCACCCAGAAGAGTCCACTCCCCCACACCGGACACAGGAAAGACAAAAGCCTTTCCATTACAGGGATTCAGCTCAAAACCTCAAACCATAGGGGCCATCTCCATCTGCAGCCAGCAGGCTCTTTCCAGATTCTCTTTCCTGCCTGCCCTACAGCCACACTAAACATCTTTCAATTTCTTGAAGGCACCAAGACTTTACACATGGATTTTCTTCCCCCTGAGGAAAATTCTTTGCCTAGTTACCTCCTAGATACTCTTCCTTGCAGCTTCCCTCTAACCACCAGGGCTCCGCGAGCACCTGGACTCATATCCTTCAAGAAAGGTCACCATTAACATGGTGATTCTTAATGTATCTTATCATATCCGCCAAAAGGTTCAAAGTTCCTTGAAGGCCAGGATTCTTATCTTGTTCAAGGTTGTATTCCCAGTGCTTTGTACCTGAGTCATGATAGGCACTTGGTCAATGTCTTGAGTTGAAAAGAAATGAAAACCATAATATACAAACTATCATTATTATTCTTAGAAGAATGTTGGAGGAGTATGAAGAGTTATTCTCTTCTGTTTAATTTACCAGCCATCACCTGGACTAAACCAGTGGTTTTCAAAGTGTGTCCCTGGCCTAGCAGTATTAACACCATGTGGAAATTTCTTAGAAACATAAATTCTTAGTTCAATCCCAGACCTACTGATTCAGAAACTTAGGGCATTGTGCTCAATAGTCTGTATTTTAATAAGCCTCACTGCCAAGTGATTCTGATGCACACTGAAGTTTGAGAAAACACTTCCTATATCCTAGTCCTAAGCTTGGGTCATAACATTCAACCATGGGAATATTACAAATTAGAAAAACATTACATTTATAGCAAGATTTGTTTATCTAAATAAATACTTCTCCATCCTGATCCCCCTATCTTCTTCTTCTTCTTTTTTTTTTTTTTGAGATGGAGTCTTGCTCTGTCGCCCAGGCTGGAGTGCAGTGGCACGATCTCGGCTCACTGCAAGCTCCGCCTTGTGGGTTCACCCCATTTTCCTGCCTCAGCCTCCGGAGTAGCTGGGACTACAGGTGCCAGCCACCACATCTGGCTAATTTTTGTATTTTTAGTAGAGACGGGGTTTCACTGTGTTAGCCAGGATGGTCTCGATCTCCTGACCTTGTGATCTGCCCACCTCAGCCTCCCAAAGTGCTGAGATTACAGGCATGAGCCACCATGCCCAGCCCCCCTATCTTCTTATAGGAGTTTAAGTCAGCAGTAGGCATAAGTTTTGTTAAGCTCCATTCGATAGATAAAAACACTAAGGTTGAAAAAATAAAACCCACTTTCTCGAATGATAAGACTAAAACAGGCAGTGTCAAGGAAGGGATCAGGTCCAAGGCTCTTTCCACAGTAACACAAAGTCATTCAGAAGGCAGTCAAATAAAACAAGCACCAGAGAATTCAGTTTAGGGGCCAGAAATGTGAATGCATCTTTCCCAGTACTACAATGTTTGCTGATAACGGTAAATAACCTCTCAGGGTTTGGGTTTCTAAGGATGCGAGTCAGTCCTTCATAATAATTAAGGGCAACGGCCCACACAGCTTACACCGTCTTTTTTTTTTTTAAGGCACAATACCCAATTCATGCCATCCCACAGTGGCATTTGTTTAAACCTGCTTCACATTTGTAGAGGTGAAGAACCCTCACCTCTAAGAAACCTCGCTTCCAGATATAGAGGTCCCAGCATAAACATCTAGGTTTGAGTGGATACAGCAGGGAAAGTTCTGGAAAATGAGGACAAAGCTGGACTGCTGAAGGTCTTGTCTGTGTTTGGGTGGCTGTCTGGCGCCCCCTTGTGTTCAGTGCCTGGACCCAAAAGTGCCGGAAGGCAACAATGATGCAGTGAGGGCAAATGGCTACAGCAATTCATCAATGGCACTCTGGCCAGTGAAGACCAGAGGAATGGGCTTAGGACTGGGCAAAGGCCCCTCTGACCACCATCTGGGCTCTCCTAAAGGCCCTCCAAGCACTCTTCCAGCCCCAGTGGAGAAGCAGTCACTAGGAAGGCTTGCCTGGATGGGCACAGGTGGAAGCTGTACCCAAGCTCGCCCGTTGTCTCCACCAGGAAGATGGATCATTGCATCTTTCTTGCTGGGTGTTTGGCCAGAGGGCTTTTCCTCCTGACTTACTGCCCAGGGTAGAGGCTTAGAGCACCCCCACCCCCCTTTTTTTTTGAGACAGAGTTTCACTCTTGTTGCCCAGGCTGGAGTGAAACAATGCGATCTCAGCTTACCGCAACCTCCACCTCAGGGTTCAAGTGATTCTACTGCCTCAGCCTCTGAGTAGCTGGGATTACAGACATGTATCATCACGCCCAGCTAGTTTTTATTATTATTATTATTATCATTATTATTATTATTATTTGTATTATCAGTAGACAGTATTTCACCATGTTGGTTAGGCTGGTCTCGAACCCCCGACCTCAGGTGATCCACCCGCCTCAGCCTCCCAAAGTGCTGGGATTACAGACGTCAGCCACCATGCCCAGCCCCCACCCCCTTTATTAGAGGGAAATTGAGTGTTCTGCTGAAGACAGCTTGGGCCCCTGAGGAGACATTACAAGGCAGTTCTGAATGTGCTAAGTCAGTGGGTAATAATGGGCACTATGTGCCCAGCAAAGGCACTTCCCACCCTCGGCCATAAATAGTCTTTAACTGGTTCACACAGAAGCCTGGGGTCGGCTCTTCCTTCTCACCTGTCTGCTCCCTAACTCCCACACCCCAGGGCTCTACCCTCCCCGTCATATCACCAAATCCTGTCCCTGTTGTGAAAAGACCATGGCATGTTCAGCACAAAATAGCAATGCCAATGACAAGCGTCCAGTGTAGCTCTAGCCCCAGAACAGGGCTCCCCTCAAGGAGCAGCCCTGATCTGAGCCTTAAATTCTGGTTGGATCCCAGCTCCTCCTCATATAAGCTGAGTTAAACAAGCATATAAATCAGATCACTAAAACTCTCTGAGCCCCAATATCCTCATGAGAAAAATAGGAATCTCAGCCCTGAAATTAGCCCAAAATGGTTCTAGGGACTGTAGAGTTGAATATGTTGGAAAATCTAACAGACAAGTATCCTCTTGCCTCTGAGTCTTTGCACATTCTGTTCCCACTGCCTGGAACAGTTTTCTCCCCTCTCTCCCTCACTTGGCTAGTATCTGTTTATCTTCAGTCTCAGCTTAGACCTCCTCAGGAACCCTTTTGTGTTTCCTTGAGCCAAGTCAAGTTCCCCTCCAGTGGTTCCCATAACTCTCTGCATGTCACCAGTCCCAGAAGTGGTCACAAAATATGTTAACTGGCCTTTTGCTGGTCTGGGACCTCACTGTAATAAACCCCATGAGGGAAGAATAGGGATCATGTCTGCCTTATTCACCTTGGCATCGTCAGGGACCTGTATAGTGCCTGGCACATAGTTGGCACTCAATTCATATGGATTTGACTGGATAGATGGGCTCAGAATGAAACAAAAGCTGGGGCCGGAGAGCAGAGGCCAAGTCAGGAAAGCAGCTAAGGGAATGTGTACACATATCCATCCATGACATGGACAGATTCCCACAGTGGCCTGTAGCCCCCATGTCCATCCTGGAACCCAGTGCTATCTATGCCTGTGAGGACCCTGCAGCAGGTCCCTGGTGCTCTGGCCTGTTAGAGAAAGAAGGAACCTTGGGGGTAATTTAGGCCAGAAGTCCACAGATACGGCTCAGGCCTTCTCTGCCTAAGCTCTACCAGAGAGGTTCTGCTTTTATTCTTTTGTATTTGTTTTTCTCAATGGGGTAGTATTTTAAAATCTGGTTCTATGAGGAGAAGGAGAAAGGTGAAAATCACCTGTGCCCTCATTTTACAAAAGGAAAAGAGACTCTGAGAAGAGAAGGGGTTTTCCTCAAGGTCAAATGGCTCAGTATTGGCATGGGAAGACCCTACATCCTCAACTCCTTACACACTTTTCAGAGGGAGGGAAGAAAATAGGGGATTGTGATTTGGAGTGAAGGGCTGAGTCTGCCCAGAGAGTCTCCAAGCCCAAGGTGCTCCTGTGACACCATCCCATTGTGGGGGATGAGCATCACATACCATTTGTGCCAGCATCCTGGGAGAAAGAACTGCAGAGGGGTCCACAGGGCCTGGCCGTGGGATTTCATGGTCACAGTCAAACACACACACACACACACACCTGCACCTGCACCTGCACTCATAGCTAATCCCCACCCAAACTGCCTCCTGGCCCTGACAACTGTCCCTGGGAATATTGTCTCCTTAGGCCATGGAGGGCTGAACCAGCTGGGAGGGGCCTTTGTGAATGGCAGACCCCTGCCAGAAGTGGTCCGCCAGCGCATTGTAGACCTGGCCCACCAGGGTGTGAGGCCCTGTGACATCTCTCGCCAGCTCCGCGTCAGCCATGGCTGCGTCAGCAAGATCCTCGGCAGGTAAGCACGAAATTCACCACGGGCTGGCTTCCCTGCAGGGCTTGACTTCTCCAGCTCATCTCAGGGCAGCTGGAGAATTCCCCTCCCGGGGAATGGGGATTTGCTCCCAATGTCCAGCTTTGGTCCTGAGACCTGAACAGTTACGGTGGTCCTTCTGGGCCTCTACCCAGCCACCATTTTTCTACTGTTTTCTGCCCTTCCTTCTCTCTTTGTCCATTTATCCTTTTACTTTCTCCCTCTCCCTTCATCTCTTTTGCTCTGTGTCTCATTTGCTATAGGTTTCTCTTCTTCTAAGGCAGGAGAATCTTCCCCAAAGGTCCTCTTCCTACTGAGACCTAGGGAAATTGGGCCACTAGGGAGGGGACACACAGTCAGATGAGCTCCCAAGGTCTAACCCCTAAAAGAGGGACATCTGAGTTTATGCTTCTCAAACCATAATTCCCCAAGACCCCAGATCAGCGCTTCGTAGCCCTGGCAGCATATTAGAGTCACCTGAGGAAGGCTGATTCTAAAAATAGCAATACTGTTTATGCCCCAGCCCAGACCAATTAAATCAGAACTTAAACGAAATAGGCCCAAATTTTGGTTTATAACTCCCCACCCTGTCTGTCCCCAGCAAGAGACTCTAATACTCTGCAGCCAGGGTTGAGAACCACTGAACCAAAGGTTCAGGAGAGACCAGGAGCAGCAAAGGCCTGCTTCTGAGCTGACACAGTCACAGATTCCAGTCTGCAAAGCCACTTCCACTACAAATGCCTCTGTGCCAGAGCTTCCAGTCAGCTATGTGTGCGTGTGCCTGTCCCCCTGCTCTGACCCTTAGGTAGATTTAGGAGGAGCCCTGGTTGGACAAGGCAAAGGGAACTGGACTTTTCTTTGAACCGTGAAAAGCCCTGGCTCCCTTCCTGAAGTAGTTAGGGAAAGGCGTGATCCTTTGCTGGGCTTGGGAGAGGGGATTCCTGTGATGGGCTGTGGCGTCCCAGAGGAGATGAGGCCCGGATGGAAGCAACAGATGAATGGAGTTTTAAAGAGCCAGATTCTTTTTCATGCAGATGAGAGCAGAGAGTTTCTACAACAAGAAGAGGAGGATATGCTGACATAGGCCGTTGATCTGCCAAAGCAACTAGCTGGAGGATAAAGGGAGGGGAAGGGTGGAGGCCCCAGAAGAGGAGGCTCAGCTTAACAAGCTGGACCTGGCTGGGGATCCAAGCAAGGTCAGGATTCCAGAGTCCATGAGGAGAAGCTTCAACTTGAACCTGCTAAAACCTGATAGAAAGCTAGCGACAAGGGGGGTGAGGGATATGCCTCAGGCTTGGACAGGGCAGGGAGCAAAGGTGAACCAGCAAGACAGCGCAGAGGGTCCAGTGACCTCAGCTAGCTTTTTAAGTGGCCAAAGAAAATAGTCAGTCATTGGCTGGGCATGGTGGCTGATGCCTGTAATCCCAGCACTTTGGGAGGCCAAAGGCGGGCGTTTCACTTGAGGTCAGGAGTTCAAGACCAGCCAGGCCAACTCAGTGAAACCCGTCTCTACTAAAAATACAAAAATTAGCCGGGTGTGGTGGCAGGCGCTTGTAATCCCAGCTACTCGGGAAGCTAAGGCAGGAGAATCGCTTGAACCCAGGAGGCAGAGTTTGAAGTGAGCCAAGATTGTCCCATGCACTCCAGCCTGGGTGACAGAGTGAGACCCTGTCTCAAAAAAAAAAAAAAAAAAAAAAGAAAAAGAAAAAAAGTCGTGCTTTAGCCAAGAGAAGCTGGATAGAGCAAACTGCTGTGCCCGTGTCATTCACACATCAGGCACACCAAGATTTCCTTTCTTATAAGGGAAATCTTTTGTGTCCCACATGATGGCTGTTGCAGGTGCTAGGACACAAGAGACTGGTCAGAGGGAAGAGAGAGAGAGAAGCCAGGTGAGGCCTTTAGCGGAGGGTGCTGGGTTGGCAGTAGCGTGAACCTACCCATGCGAGGGAAACAGATAGTTCCATGCACATCAAGCATTTGAGGACAGCCTTGGGGGCATGTTTCACTCTCATACCCCTCCCTAGAAGCCTTAGAGAGGAGGGAGGCTCTGGCTAAGTCACTGTCTAAAGACCCCACCTGCTTATTGGGTAATTCTTTGGGGTTCTCTATTGGAGTAGGTACTACGAGACTGGCAGCATCCGTCCTGGAGTGATAGGGGGCTCCAAGCCCAAGGTGGCCACCCCCAAGGTGGTAGAGAAGATTGGGGACTACAAACGCCAGAACCCTACCATGTTTGCCTGGGAGATCCGAGACCGGCTCCTGGCTGAGGGCGTCTGTGACAATGACACTGTGCCCAGTGTCAGCTCCATTAATAGGTAAGAGAGAAAGCAGCCTCTGGCATCAGGCTGGGGCCCCTGGGCTTTGAGGAAATCAGGAAAGAAATGAGAAGGAACTGGCTTGGGTGGAGCAGAGGCCAGGAAGGGGCCTGATGCTGAAGAATCAGGCAGGGAGCACACCTGGCTCCAGGCAGATACCATACCTCCCTGCCTCCTCCCTTGCCTCATGCTATGGGGCACCCTTCCCCCCGCCCCAAGCCATAGTGTGCTATCTACAGTTTCCTTCCTCAAACACCACATCCTCTTTCATTCAATAAAAGAATATTCATGAGTTGATCCTTTTCTAAGCCACCAGACCCCTAACCTGGCCCACATTCAAGCATTCACTCATTTTTTTAGTCCCTCAGTGATTCACTCACTGCCTCAATCAATCATTTACTTACTCTCTTGTTCATTAATTCATTTGCACATAATTCACTCATTCATCTTGTGCTAGGCCCTGGGGACACACAAAACCCATTGCGGAGCTTACAGTCTAATGAGAACACAGATATTAATCAACTACCTACAAAAAATATTGTAAAAATACAGCTGTAAGTCCTGCTAAGAAAAGGAACATGAGGATATGCAAGCTAGCATAGGATTATTTGGTTTATGAAGGTCATGAGTCTTCCCCTGAGTAAGAAAAAATAAGAGAACTAGGTGAAAAGAGCTTAGACGGCTATGCAAAGGCCCTGTGGCTAATAGGATCAAAAGAAAACCAGTAGATAGGCCAGGTGCAGTGGCTCACGTCTGTAATCCCAGCACTTTGGGAGGCCAAGGCAGGTGGGTCACCTGAGGTCAGGTGTTTGAGACCAATCTGGCCAACATGGTGAAACTCCATCTCTTCTAAAAATGCAAAAGTTAACTGGGTGTGGTGGTGGGTGCCTGTAATCCCAGCTACTTGAGAGTCTGAGACAGGATAATCGCTTGAACCTGGGAGGCAGAGGTTGCAGTGAGCTGAGATCACGCCACTGCACTCCAGCCTGGGTGACAACAGCAAGACTCCATCTCAAAAAAAAAAAGAAGAAGAAGAAGAAGAAGAAGAAAAAGAAAAAAGAAAGAAAAGAAAACCAGTAGATAAAGAGCAGGGGAGCATAAGGTAGGCTGAAGTTGAAGATGTCAGCAGAGGTGGCCTTTCAGAGGCTGGGAGCTGTTATACCTTCTTGCGTTTAGTCATAAAGCAATGGGAAACTGTTGGCAGATTTTAAGCAGGTGGTCAAGCTGCATTTCAGAAAGTCCACTGTGGCAGCAGTAGGGAGAATCACTTAGAAAGGATCAAGAGGGGATGGGCGTGAGCCAGTGAGTGACCATGGAATAGTGGTGATGACATGCACTAAGGTGCTGATGGAGAGCAGAGGAGAGGGGTCAACATTGGCGAGGTTCACAAGGTCAAAACACAGAACTCGATGATCGGTTTGATAGGAAAGAGAGAGAAGCAGATGTTAAGCCCCATCTCTTGATGGGGCCTTGAGCGACTGATGGTACCAATCATGAAATACAGACAACTGGGGAGGACTAGGCATGCAGAGTAGGGTCATGGACTTTACTGTGAACAGTTGTTTCAAGTGCCTTTGAGATACCCAAAGGGGTGTCAAAAAGGCTACTGGGTCCGGGGCAGCCATGAGTTCTCTTTCCTCTTCTTCTCTCTCATGGCCTTTCTTCTCTTCATCACAGAATCATCCGGACCAAAGTGCAGCAACCATTCAACCTCCCTATGGACAGCTGCGTGGCCACCAAGTCCCTGAGCCCTGGACACACGCTGAGTGAGTGCTGAGAGACCTGGATGCACACACATCCTTCAGTGTACCCACATATACACAGAGGCACACACAGACACACCCACACAGACACGGCTGTGCACAGTACTATTCACAAACCCATGTGTGGACTGAGCTGTGCCACTGTAACAAAGTCTGGCCTGTTCCCAGGGCAGATTCACTGAACTATGGAGAGGTGCAAACATTTGAGACAACTCTGACTCCAAGAATCCCTCCCACCAGCAGGCCCCCTGGAGGAAGAACCTGAGCCCCTGAGCCCCTTCGGGGCTCAGTCCATGGCTCGGCTTGCTGCCCCCTCCACAGTGTCAGCAGGGGCTGTGAGGGGTGTTACTCCTACACCCTGACCCTCTCCCCGCACCCCCTGCAGTCACCCTGGAGTCACGTCAGGCCTGTGAGGGGTGTCACTCCCACGCCTGCCTCTCTCCCTCTCCCCACTGCAGTCCCCAGCTCAGCTGTAACTCCCCCAGAGTCACCCAGGACTGTGAGGGGTGTCCCACCCCTGACCCTCTCCCTCTCCCCCGCTGCAGTCCCCAGCTCAGCTGTAACTCCTCCGGAGTCACCCCAGTCGGATTCCCTGGGCTCCACCTACTCCATCAATGGGCTCCTGGGCATTGCTCAGCCTGGCAGTGACAAGAGGAAAATGGATGACAGTGAGTGCTGGGACAGGAGGGCAGTGGGGGTGCACGAGGGCAGTTTGCTCAGGCTTTGATGGGGACAGAAGCCCTTCCACTTATGACATGGGACTCTGTAGGAGCTCGGCATGTGACTGTCACATGTCCCGTCTGTCAGTTGGCCAAGGCTCCTGGGCCCAGGTGGCTGGCCCTTTTTCTCCCTCCACAGTGAGTCGGCTTGGAGTCAGTCCTCTACTTTGGCCTAGGGCATGAGTAGATATGTCCCCTAAAAGCTTTCTTCCTGCCCCGGGGGGTACCAGGTGATCAGGATAGCTGCCGGCTGAGCATCGATTCACAGAGCAGTAGCAGCGGACCCCGAAAGCACCTTCGCACGGACGCCTTCAGCCAGCACCACCTTGAGCCACTTGAGTGCCCATTTGAGCGGCAGCACTACCCGGAGGCCTATGCCTCCCCCAGCCACACCAAAGGCGAGCAGGTGAGAAGCTGGGCCCTGGGAGGCGAGCAGGGTGGGCAGGGGCCAGAGCAAGGTGTGCTCTCCAAATGTGCCTGCGCTCTACCACCAAAGCGGCTGGAAGTTGCATCAATGGGCTCAGGGCACCTGCCTCATGCAACTCCAAGCCTGACACATGCTTTATCTTACCAGATGCCCTGGCATCTTCCTCTCTTTCTAACCCTCCTGGCTTACTTAACCCAAAACCTTTGAGTCTGGGCCTTTCAGGGATGGCAGCACAACCTGATGATGCCATCCCTTGCCATCAGCATCTTCCGCAGACCGCGAGGTTGGGTTCCACAACTCTGAAGCAGTAGCACAAAGCCTTCACATAACGACCTCAGCCACCACTTCCTAGCCCCATATTTGGCCACTCATCCTGCACACCCCATGCTCTTGCATTACTCATGGCCCCGAGCATGCCACCCTCGCTCACATCTCTCTGCCCTTGCACACCGTGTGCCCTCCACACAGAATGCCTTTCCTCCCACTTCTCTGCATGGAAAAATACCACTAGCCTTCATGACTCAGCTCAAACATCACCCTCTCCGTGAGTCCTCCCCTGCCTCTCCGACGTGAACATCTCTCCTGCCTCTTGTCCTTCTGCATGTCCCACATGCTGCTCTCAGTAGCTTCTCACAGTGTTGCTTAATAATGTGGCAGACAGACAGGTACAAAGACATGTGGACTCCTTAAGGACAGAGAAGCCTCATGAAACATGAAACGTCGTTTTTATTCCCAGCACCTACCATTGTGCCCCCCTTATAATAGATAGTAATGGTATAGTGAATGAATGAACGAATGAATGAGATGAGAAATTCAGAATAATACATCACAAGCTACAGAGAATTTTTGTTGCTAGTGCTCAGGACAGGTGAAATGAATCATAACAGGTTGGCATCTGTGACAAGCTGACAGAGATGTGAGAGGTCCCACCCCGAAGCCAACAAAGACTCTGCAGCTCTGGCAGAACCACCGAGCTCTCAGCCCCTAGCCATCACATCTTTTTCCCTTAACCCCACCAAGTCAACCAGATGAGGAGTGTCTTCAGGGTGCTGTCTGTTGCCCCTCTTTGCCCATGCCGTCATTTGCTGTAGGAGTGAGGCAAACCCATATGCCTTTAAGAACTGAGTAGGACAATGGAGATGATGCCAATAATCAGCCCAACCACTTCCAGTGACCGTCTGGGCTGCTGGTCCCATGCCAGCACTCGCAGCTGGGCAGGCAATCTGCATCAGCAATTTTATCAGCTTTGACTGTGGCAACCATGAGGGTGCAGAGAAAGCTGGCCATCAGCAGCCATGGGGAGAGGGCCTGGCTGCTCACCTACCAGTCAGCACACAGCTCCAGGAAGGAAAGGGGGTTGCAGTGGGGAGCCTGCAGGAAGCTCACTCTGTGAGAGCAAGCCTGCAAAACTCAGTGTGCAGGCACCAGCCACCCAGTGAAAGTAAAGAAACCCTGCTGATAAGACTCTGGACACCCACTGAGTCCCAGACCCATTTCCTGACTCCATCCCTAAGCCCCCCAAAGGACCCTGCTTGACTACAGAGCACCCCCATGTCACGCTGGCATATGAACAGGGGGGATCCTGGAATGAGAAAGTCTTTGAGCTTGCAGAGACCTCTGGGACCACCTCATCCAGTTTCTCCAATTGTATGGAGATAATCCAAGGCCAAGCAAGATAAGGAGGGCTTGGACAACCAGAAAGTTTTGGAGCTCAGGCCTGCCAATCCTCATTTCATTCAGACTGGTCCACTGTCACCTGCTTCAGATATGGTGCTTCTATGTACATACTTATTTGAAGACTGAAAAAAAAAAAGCATTTGAAAACCATTGAACTTCTCCAACCACTCATCTTTCAGATGAGGAGACTGAGGTCCAGCAGTGTCCGTAAATTATTCACTACCTACTCAGTCAATCATTACTCACCCAGTCATTCACCTGGAGGGTGGTGAAGGGCAGGGAGAACCAGCCAGTGCAAGGGCCCCTCATGTCCTGCCTGGCCTTTGCTTTTCCCACCTCTGGTAACTGACTATGCTGCCAAAGTAACACTCCGTGCTCTCTCACCTGGGCATAGGAAGGCCCTCTGTGTTGGGGAGCCAAGAAAGACGCTCAAGTACTCATACCTGATCTTAGGACAGGTTGTAACACAGCCATCTTTTCTGTAAAATCAACAAGTGGGGGACCAGGCATGGTGGCCCACACCTGTAGTCACAGCACTTTGGGAGGCTGAGGTGAACAGGTCACCTGAGGTCAGGAGTTTGAGACCAGCCTGGCCAACCTGGCAATATCCCATATCTACTAAAAATACAAAAATTAGCCAGAACTGGTGGCATGCACCTGTAATCCTAGCTACTCAGAAGGCTGAGGAAGGAAAATCACTTGAAACTGGGAGGCAGAGGTTGCAGTGAACCAAGATTGTGCCACTGCACTCCAGCCTGGGTGACTCAGCAAGGCTCCATCTGAAACAACAACAACAACAACAACAACAACAAAGGGCAAGGGGAAGTGTTCAACAGAAACATCATGTTATTCCTGGTTGTGATTTCATGACCAGACATAGCTAGAAGTCATACAGCTCGTTTCCCTATTTTACAAATGCATCAAAAAACATCAACGGAATATGAATATCAGCTTACCGACAGAAATCAAGAATTTGGTGGCTTCTGACTTTTCACATGATTCTGAAATAGTATCTATGATAACTCTCACTGGGCATCTGTTGTCACCAAGTATTCGGTGCTAAGCACGTTATGTATTATATATAAAATTTCATGTAATGCTTACATCAGCCTCATAGAGTCTATGACTCCCATACAGGTGAGAAAATTAAGCTTCAGAGCAGTCAAGCAGACTAAAGCTACCTGGCAAGTCATTGCAGAACTAGGGCTCAGATTTGCTGAAGTTCTGAAGCATTGTGCTGCTCTGCCCCAATTCAAGTTCAATTCCAGCTTAAAAAAAAAAAGCCCAATAATCACTGGGAAGTTTCAGCTATTGAATACAAAATCACCAAAATATTTTGACTGTATAGGTATTTTTAAGTTACTTGAATTTTGAAATAGCTATAGGATTCTGAGTGTTTTGCTGTCAAAACAACACATCCATAAAGCATTTTAAACTTTTCTTACACTCTCTAGAAATTATGTATTTTGTTCAATTTCAGTAACCTAGACCCTGGCCAGGTGTGGTGGCTCACGCCTGTAATCCCAGCACTTTGGGAGGTTGAGCCAGGCGGATCATGAGGTCAGGAGTTTAAGACTAGCCTGGCAAACATGGTGAAACCCCCTTCTCTACTAAAGATATAAAAAATTAGCCTGGCATGGTAGCACGCGCCTGTAGTCCCTGCTACTCGGGCTGAGGCAGGGGAATCACTTGAACCCAGGAGGCAGAGGTTGCAGTGAGCCAAGATCTCGCCATTGCACTCTAGCTTGGGCAACCAGAGCGAAACTCCATCTCAAAAAAAAAAAAAAAACAAAGGCCCTAAGCAACTCCACCCTGCCTCTAAGTGAGCCCCCTTGGAAGACATGGAACCAGAGCACCATTTAGTCAGTAATTGCTGCTATGTGCTAATGGTGCCCTGGTGGCCTCCAGAATTGACTGCAGCTTCCAAAAGTGCCCAGCATGCAACCGGAAAGTGCTGTGGATCTTTGCAGAACCCAGCTTGATGGAAATCACTGAAAACAATTGCCTTTAGTGGCACTATTATGTAACCACTGAATTCAGCTTTGCATATCTCACGTAGCAGGTATGTGACGTGTGTCACACGTATGAAACCTGAATTCAGCTTTGCATATCTCACGTAGCAGGTATGTGACGTGTGTGAAGGTATGTGGGGAATGGGTGTGTTCTTTTTTCTGTGCTATCTGCTTCCCCGGTGGGAGGAGGCCATGGTGAGGATGAGGTACACTTGGCCTTAGTTAAACAAGTTCTTTTCAGAAGGAGTACCTAAGGTCATAGCTGTGCTCCTGGCAAGGGGAGGCCACGAGGCATTTAAAATGAGGTCTTATTGATGAAGACCCCCAGGTACTTGATAAAGAGTGTTTCCAAAAAAAAACTCTAAATACCATTTTCAAGCTGAACTTGCACACTTCTATTTGTTTGGAAGTGGAGAGAGAAAAGAAGAAATCCACGTGATGTGTAAAGCACCTGGGTCCACAGCCGAAATCTTGGGTTTAGTCTCAGTTTCATTACACAAAACTAGGCCATTTACCTCTCTGAGTTCCAGGCTCCACATATAAAATCAATAACAGACATAATATTACTCACCCATGTCACTGGGCTGCTGGGGGACTCTACTAGGACAACAGAGGCAAAGCTCTGATGTAAGCTCTTTGCAAGTGTAAGAAGTGGTCCTTATGTCACCCAGTTTAGGACAGTGGTTGAGAGCAGAGGCCTTCTGATCCCTCAAGTCTGAATCCTATCTTTGGTCCATATGGAAGTGGGACAAGTTTCTTAAACCTCTGTGCCTGGGTTCCCTATCTGGGGAAGAATCACAGATGGAAGGACCCTGAACAGTCCGGTTGGAGACTGCTCCAGTCCTTGGCATCGTCCTGTATTCTGTGGGTCAAAACAGTGTGGTGAAACCAGGAAGCCGACCAGCCATCTAGCCAGGCTATGGTCCTCTGGCTGAGACCCTCTATCCCACGCCGGGGCACCCATGCCACCAGCTGGCCTTGAATTCCACGGATGCAGGAGGACAATGAGCATGAACGAAACGTGCTGAGTGGAGTTGAGAATGTAAAGGAAGAAGGGGACGATGAGGAAATCTCCTGGGGAGATTAGGGTTGCTAAGTCCTAAGACAGGCTCAGGGTCTGCAGGAAGGTCGGCTTGTCGGATCATCTCTGTGCGCTGACTTCTCTTTGCTCCCCAGGGCCTCTACCCGCTGCCCTTGCTCAACAGCACTCTGGATGACGGGAAGGCCACCCTGACCCCTTCCAACACGCCCTTGGGGCGCAACCTGTCGACTCACCAGACCTACCCTGTGGTGGCAGGTATGATGCTCGGAGCCTCCCTGGCAGGTGGAGGGCGGAGGACTGCAGAGCTTGGCTGGCTGTCAGGCAGAACGTGTGTGGGGCCCTGGCCTGGAGAGGAAAGGTCGGCTGTGCTGGCTCGGCCTCAAGGTGGATCAAGGGGGTCGTGCCTCCAGTCCTAGGCCGCTCCTAGACCTCCACTCTTCCTCCTGTGGGAGAGGCGGGCACACACACTCCTTCCCAGTCTCTCCATTTTCACTGCAGAAGCACAGCAGGGAGGTGGAGCTTCTCTTTCCCCTCCTTGCCACACCTCGTGGGCCCTGGCTCCCCGGCCCAGACTCTGAGAGCGTGGGCCTGCCTGCCCCGCGCCCCGCCCGCACCCTCCACATCTCATGGCTTGGTTTGTGCATGTTCCCGCCCCATCATCTCACACCCCTCTCTCCTTGTTGTTTCCCTCCCTCCGGCAGATCCTCATTCACCCTTCGCCATAAAGCAGGAAACCCCCGAGGTGTCCAGTTCTAGCTCCACCCCTTCCTCTTTATCTAGCTCCGCCTTTTTGGATCTGCAGCAAGTCGGCTCCGGGGTCCCAGCCGGTGCCTCGGTCCCGCCCTTCAATGCCTTTCCCCATGCTGCCTCCGTGTACGGGCAGTTCACGGGCCAGGCCCTCCTCTCAGGTATGACAGGGAAGTCCCGGGGCCATGCAGGCATTGCGGTGGGTGGGAGGGGGGTCCTCAGGGCCGACCGCCAGCCCCCTCTCTGGCCGCAATCTCGTCCACCACCACCCTATTCCCTAATTCCTACGGCAACTTTTGGAGGTGCCAACATGAGGTTCACCGTGACTGGGAAGACATGCTCGGAAGGGGCGGATGCTCTAGGGGTGCCGGAAAGTGGGATACACCACCCCAAAACCCCATGGAAAAGCAGGAACCCTGAGGCCGGGAGCCAGGTGCTGTAACATAGGAACACTTGGTCTTGGTAAATGCATAAATAAATAGAAGGAAAAATGAACATTTTGAAGGGAAAAAGGCATTGGCTTTTGGAACCAATTTCAGGATCAAATTTCTAAAAAGGCCAAGGGTCAGTCCCAGTTGTGTTTCCATGATGTAGCTATCTTCATACCTAGCTTAACAGCATCACCAGGAGGACAGTCAGACATCTGTTAAACATGATAAATTCAGTGATTCAACAACTTGGGAGAGGTGGAGTGGGGGACCTCCCATCAGGAACCTCAACTGCCTCAAAATATTTAAAGTTGAAGCACTGACCGGGCACGGTGGCTCACGCCTGTAATTCCAGCACTTTAGTAGGCCGAGGCAGGTGGATCATGAGGTCAAGAGTTCAAGACCAGCCTGGCCAAGATGGTGAAACCCCGTCTCTACTAAAATATAAAAAATTAGATAGGTGTGGTGGCAGACACCTGTAATCCCAGCTACTGGGGAGGCTGAGGCAGGAGAATTGCTTGAACCCAGGAGGCATAGGTTGCAGTGAGCTGAGGTCATGCCATTGCACTCCAGCCTGGGTAACAGAGCAAGACTCCATCTCAAAACGGAAAAAAATAAATAAATAAAAATAAGTAAATCTGGAAACACCCGAGGGAGCCTCTAGAGCAAACTTCTTGTGCTGCTGATGAAACTGGCCTAGGGAGGAGAAGGTCCCTGCCAAGGTCTCTGGGTGGGAGCACCATCTGCAATTGGTTGAGGCCTGGGCCTGCACTCCGTGAGTCAGACCTCAAGGGCAGCTGGGTCTCCTGGCAGAAGGACCTTCGCCCATCCAGTCAGGGTCTGAGGAATGGCTAAGAGTCAAGTGCTTGGCTTGGGTTGGAGAAGGCCTGATGTGCAGTAAAAGTGGGGAGCAGAGACCCATATGGTCATCGGATATCTTAAGGGCTTCCACAGGGATAGGACTATTTTAGATGTGGGCCCAGCTGGGGCCCAGGACCGAGGGAGGAAGCCAGCTAGCTCTCAGTTCAGCATTGGAGGAATCTCTTTAATACTGGCACTGTCTCCAAGGAGTGTGGGTATTTAGTGACAGAGTAAATGCCTCCTCACCTCCCACACCCTCCTACCCTGATGACCTTGAAATGCTAGAGCAGAGACCAGTGCGAGAGTGGGGCGTGGGAGACCTGTCACAGAGGCAGCCCAGAGTCAGACAGTCCATCTGGACCAGTGGTTTCAAATTTGGGCCTCTCAATGCTCTCTTGAAATGAAGCCTTTGACGAAGCCATGTATGCTCACCAGATCCCTGAAGAACTGCTCTTTTAGAAGGGGGGTCCTGCCCCTAGAAAACCCTTGGACTTGAAAACCACTGCACCAACAGAGCAAAACCTCTGCCAGCCCAGAGTTACCACAGGGTCATGTGATACAAGTCCATGGACCCTTTTTTTTTTGAGATGGAGTCTCACTCTGTTGCTGGAGTGCAGTGGTGTGATCTCAGCTCAGTGCAGCCTCCGCCTCCTGGGTTCAAGCGATTCTCCCGCCTCAGCCTCCCAAGTAGCAGAACTACAGGTGTGTACCACCACACCTGGCTAATTTTTTTATCTTTAGTGGAGATCGGGTTTCATCATGTTAGCCAGGATGGTCTAGACTTCATGATGGTCTAGACTCCTGACTTCATGATCTGCCCACCTTGGCCTCCCAAAGTGCTGAGCCACCGCGCCCGGCCCATGGACCCTTTTTTATGACTGGCTCTACATTTTCTTTCTGGCTGGCACCCGGTTTTTTTTTTCCCCCCTCTGTGCATCCCTGCACCTAATGTGAGAAATTTTCTTGGAAGAGAGGGACAGCCAGTGTGTGGGCAGAAAGATGGTGTTTAAGGATCTAAAGCGAGGAATAAAATGTTGACTCGGAGTCAAGAATTCAAGAGAGTGAAGTCAGCAGAGTTGGGTCATTTGTTTTGACCAAAGTGATTACAGGAGAAAAACCTGTGAGCTGAGTAAAATTATGTCAGCCAGAGAAAATGGGATGGGGGGAGGGAGGGGAATGAAAGGGGAGTGGAGAGGAAGGGAGGGGAAGGGAAGAGAGGGGAGGGGAGGGGGAGAGCAAAAGAGGCTCATGTCAGTTACAGGGAGTTACACAAGCCTGCATGTCTTCTGAGAATGGCAGGCTAGGGCTGGGGGCGGTCACGGGGTAGGCAAGGGGTGAGGGTGTGGTGGTGCCCATGATGATGGGGAGCAGTTGCTGTACAAGCCATGGAGAGGCTTGGCAGGACCAGCTGAAGGAGAGGGAAGGATTTAGGGCAACTGAAAGTGGATAGATGTATCACAGTGCAGACACAGGCTGTGGTGTAAAGTGTAATTGGAACAGCCCAGGGCAAACTCCCTGCTCCCAAAGCCCCCACACTTTGTCCCCTCCCTGTCATCCTGTTAGCATCCCCTGTCAACATGCAGTCAATCCGAGGTGGTGCCTCCAACTACTGTCAGCTGTTAATTTAGTGGACATGCCCACTCTCCAGGCCAACTGCAGGACTGAGAGGTCACCCAGCCCATGGGATAAAACAGCTGGCAGCAGACACCAGGTGGTCATGCAGGCAGCAGGCAGCCAAATATGCCACATCAGCATATCCTTCAGGCTGGTGGCCCCCAACCCAAGCCCAGATGATGCTGAAGTGCAGGTGTGAGCATTTTGAAGGTTGCTGGCTGGTCACAGGGCCCAAGGGTTGACAATTCAGCACAAGGGCAGAGGCTCTGAAAAGAGTGAGGAGTGCTAGGCTTGGAGGATCTGGGGTCTAGGCAAATGGCCAAGAGTAGGAAGCAAGTCAGAAAGCGGCTCAGGCACAAGGGAGGGGATGGCTGGTGTCCATGCTGAGCTCAGAGTGTTGGCCTGGAGCTCCTTGCAGACTGTTCACTTGAGGCCTCTGGTCAAGACTGGACCTCAATACCTAACACATGG
Source organism: Colobus angolensis palliatus (assembly GCF_000951035.1). Lineage (NCBI taxonomy): Eukaryota > Metazoa > Chordata > Mammalia > Primates > Cercopithecidae > Colobus > Colobus angolensis. The sequence continues at coordinate 591,455 of NW_012118465.1, read as the reverse complement.
CTGAGCCATGGTGAGAGGGCTGGGAGGACATGACGGGGTGGGGGAAGGTTAGGAAAGGAATGGTTCCAAGAGCACAGGAGGCTGCAGACCTTCCCAAGAAGAGGTGAATTTGAAAGAAAGAAAAGGAGCCCGGGCCCAATGGCTCACACCTGTAATCCCACCACTTTGGGAGGTCAAGGTGGGCAGAACATCTGAAGTCGGGAGTTCGAGATGAGCCTGACCAACATGGAGAAACCTCGTCTCTATAAAAATACAAAATTAGCCTGGTGTGGTGTCACATGCCTGTAATCCCAGCTACTTGGGAGGCTGAGACAGGAGAATTGCTTGAACCCAGGAGGCAGAGATTGCGGTGAGCCGAGATCATGCCATTGCACTCCAGCCTGGGCAAAAGAGCAAAACTCCATTTCAAAAAAGAAAAAAAGAAAAGAAAAGGAAGAGAAGGAAGCTGAGGCCACATTATTCCTAGGTAATGCTGCAGACCAAGGAAGAGGACACAGTGAGTTTTCATTCCATAGTCAGTTCAGCTTTAACCTGCGTCAATCTTCTGCACCCCTCTAAGTGACTCCCAAGGACCCTCGCTGCCGCCTCCTGCAGCTCCTTTACCTGCTTCATAGTGTTTTTCTCTGGGTCACTTCTTTCGGCCCAGTGGCTCTGATAGTGTGATTTCCAAGGTGACTATCCTTCTGAGTCTCAGCTCGTCCCCAGTCAGCCAAGAATGAGGAAACAACAGGGTTTGGGGAGTAGCAAGAGTGCCCCTAACATTGCCGCCAGTTCCCTCTGGAAACCCTGGTCTGGAATCCCAACACACTGGCCAAGACAGCAGTGTCGAGCTGGACTGTCCTGGTCCCAGCTGCTCTGGGACTGACTCCAGCTCAGCTCAAAGGAAAGCTGTGAGCTAGGTTTTATCATCAAAGAGTCCATTCCCCTCCTCCGTCCTTTTGTACAAAATTATATTTAGTTCTGCCAAAGAGATTTCTGGGTTGCCATAAATTCTCTTTGCTATCAGAATGAGATAAGGAATTGAAAAGGGGTTACATAGAGGGCAGACTTCAAAGGGGGCAAATAAAATAGTCTGAAATCACCTCTACCCTCTGAATTCCTCCAGGCAACAGCTTTGTGATTCTCGTCTCTACTAATATTTAGAATATTTGCCAATATTTCAAGGTGTGGAGGGAGCCAGAGTTTTCTTAGAGAACCCCACTCCATAGCCAGTCAACATGGGCCTGTGCTTTCTGACAACTTCTTAAAAATAGGACCACATTGGAAGGATATGTGGGTGTAGAGGAGATGGAATTCATAGCAAGGATATTTTATGATGAAGAGGCTTAAAAACAGAGAAGTAAATAAGAGGGCACGGTTAGGCCCTGATGCAGTTTCCACCCCATGGCTTCTGTGGTTTTGTTTCTAAGAAGGCTTGCAAGCTTCTTGGCTTTTTGGAAGAAACTATGTATTTAAGCAATTGGAGCAAAGAGTTTTGTAGGGCTGTTGGGAAAGTTTATGGTGCCACCGTCTTGGTGAGAGCTATGCTGAAGAAAGTCTTACCAGTCTTTCCAGGAAGACCAGCTTTCATGGGAGGAAGCCTCAGGCATCTGTTCTGATGTCCGATTCAGAAGCCTCTACCCCATTGGGAAGACATTAGGTGACTGAGGGGAGATGAAGATTAAAATCTTAGAGTACAAGGGAGTGAGGCTGATGAATTTCATTTATAAGAGCAATGTGGGGGCTACTTCTTATGCGGTAGAGCCCCGTGGGGGCACCTGTGGACCACATTAAGTTGTGTTGTAAGGGGCGTATATGCTCTGGAACTCTGCCTGCTACTCTGCTAGGCTCGAGAGGCAGCAGGTTCAGGTAATAGAAAGAGAAGGGACAGGATGAGGGTGGGGAGAGGGGGAGCACGGGGCCACAGGCTGCCAGGCCAGAAGCAGCCCTGCAGGGCACGAGGCCAGCACCAGCAAACAGGTGACCTGAGAGCCAAGACCACCTCCCACTGCTCCCCACCCCGATCATGGCAGACACAAGCTACCTCAGAATCCTTCTCAACACTGGGTGCCAGGAAGCCCCTACCAGTCAATCAAGTAGTCAGGTGAATCCAGTTTACAAGCTGAAATCTAAACTAGTTCCTTATGTGACAGGCAGGAAGATGTGGTTCAGAGAATTAAGTGGCTACTTTTCATCCAGGGTCCGGCCTGGATCTAGAGTTCACTTTCTGTCTCTCTCTCTCTCTCTCACGGAGGAGGAAGTAGGGAGGGAAGAGAAAAGAAGGAAGCAGGCCTGAATCTACCACCCTCTTCCATCACTCCCTCCCTCACCACCTGTCCCTGCCCTGTGCTCCTCCTGCTCTCACAGACTTCCTGTCACTCCTTCCCTCTTGCCTAGCCGGTGCTTTATCTCAGGGCCAAGGGGGCTGAGTTTGAGGGTCTATTGTGTTGTATTCTTCACAGAAAGCTCAGATTTTATCTCAGTATAGCTTCTGCATATTTCTCCCTCTACATCTAAATATCTTAAAATCCTCTTTTCCCCTCCTGTGTTTCCAACCCTTCATTTGTTCCCTTGATGACCTTGTGTCAGGTGAACTGAGCCCACCTGTGGAATGCTAGTGGGTTTCACCCCATTTGGTCCAGCGCCAAGCACAGCTGGACACTGCAGGAATAGTCAGACAAATTAGAAGGTGGTGTTCCAGTTTACCAAAACATTCGCACAGTTTTAAACAATGAGCACTGATGGCTCTTATTCTGTAGGAGTTCACTGGCATATAACCATTTCTAGAATGTGTCCATTGCACTAATCAATGTCCACCTGTAGCATGAAACCCTGGCTCTGAATTATACAGATAACCTCATAGAAATTGTAATAAGGTACCTCCAGCTATGGTTGTTTTTTTTTTCCCCCCATTTTGCATTTGAAGAAACTGACACATTGCACATACTAGCCTTATCTAAGGGCATTCAGAAAACCAGCCACAGAAGCAGTATAATGACCCCAGGCCCTCTGATTCCCAGGCCCTTCCCTCTAGAGGAAGCGCAGAAGTTGAGTGTGCCTGATTTTGTTCATTGACCCCTTGGGCTTGGCTCCAAATGCCTATCCCAGCCTATGTCCCTTCTTGATTTAGTGCCTGGCCTTGCTAATTTAGCATTCTGGCTTTCTGCTATATACCCAAGTGCTTAGAAAAGTGTCTAGAACATAGTACTTACTCAATAAGTATTTAGCAAATGAACATTGTCTTTGGGGAATCTCCAGAAAGAGAGAGAAAGAGGAGGTAGTCACTGTAGTATTGGCAACTTGCAGGATTTCATGGGGCCTTCCTTCCCTTCTGTCGTGACCAGGCACCCCTTGAAGGGGCTGAGGTATGAAGGACCTGGGGGGGACTGATGGGTGGAAAGTTGGACAAGCAGTACCATAGAGGAGATGAATTTGGTAAGTTGGTTAACAGGGGCTCACAGTGGCCCACACAGGTTTTGGGAGGAAAAAACAGCCCCCAAAATGGAAGAGGCAGAAGGCATTTGGGTAAAACAGTCATAGTCCAACATAATGGTTCTTAGCCAGCAGCGATTTTGCCCCTACTACCTCCTGCTGAGGACATATGGTAATGTCTGGAGACATTTTTGTTGTCACATTGGGTGAAAACTGCTGCTGGTACCTACTGGATGGAGGCCAGAAATGCTGCTAGACATCCTACAGTGCACAGGACAGCCTCTTGCAGCAAAGAATTGTGCAGCCTAACATGCCAGTATTGCCGAGACTGAGAAACTCTGTAAACATTACTAAGAACTAGGATGAGCAAATAACTCATTATTCTAATTGGAGCATTTTGAGAGTGAAATGGGCATAATTAATAAATATGCTGGGATAGTGGTCATCACCTGGGTACACCTTGGCAAACCAGGGTGTACTGTCACCTTGCCAAGAATCTCGGGGTGAAGGAGAGTCTGGTTGGGGCCTGCAGGACACAGGAGCAATAGAAGAGGGGCAAGGGCAAGGGATCATGTTTATGTTCATTGTTATATGTAGTAGATGGGGAGATGCTCGCCAGGTCAGGTGGGGCCTCCAGAATGGGAAAGTGATTTCTCGACATAGAGGAGAAGCAGAGCTGGGAAATGAGGTCTTTACAGAGCTGATTTGGTATCACCAAGGTTGGAGTATGACCCACAAGCCATAGAGAAACAGAGAGATTGGTGTCTGTTTTGCTAAAAATGGTTCTTTTCAAAATAGAATTGACAGATGTGTGGCTTATGGTCATGTAAAAGTGAAATATCTCAGCCACATCTCCTTCCAGGTTGGGGTTAGCCAATCGGTTTCCTGTACCTTGCAACTCTGATAGATTGCATCCACTTGGAAGGCCCCCTCTACTCAGTGGGAAATGGTTTAGTGGTTGATTAGCAATGTCTGTCACAGCCCCCCCCCCCCAAAAAAATAGTGATGAGTTAGTGGGCCATATACATGCCATCCCTTCATAGGGTCTTATTCTTGGTACTCCTTAGAGCCAGGAATGAAAGGGATGAGCTCAGAGTCAAGTGGCCTCAAATGTATTTATGGAGGCCAGCTGTACCCACTGCTCTGCAGGCTGCTGTCGGGGATAACAAAGAACAGATGACATAGCCTCAGCCTCCAATACCAGGACATTCTTGTGGATGAATAAGATAACAATCATGTAAACAAAACCACTGGAGAACAGGGAACAGTGTGAGACTGCAGTAACAAGTGCTCCCTGCATGGTGGAGCCTCTGTCCTGCAGAAGACCAGACAGAGGTGACAAGAACTTGGGCTCAGAGGAGGAGGGGGCAAGAGGAAGTGGGTTTAGAGAATGACCGTAGAGAGGGTGGGAATGGCATGGGGGAAGACAGCCTCAGGAGAGTGAGATGATACATATGGGAGCCCCCACAGTCCAACTGATGATTCTTCGCTGTATTTTTCCAGGGCGAGAGATGGTGGGGCCCACGCTGCCCGGATACCCACCCCACATCCCCACCAGCGGACAGGGCAGCTATGCCTCCTCTGCCATCGCAGGCATGGTGGCAGGTAAGGAGAGGGCTGGCAGGGAGGGGAGCACTGCACAGAGGAAGTATTGGAGCAAGGTGGGACACGAGGGGCAAGAGGCATACTGTGCCCTATTCATAGACTTCCCAAAGGGCATTGAAGAATAGACCAAAGGGGGCATCTTCTTGTAAATGCCTGGAGACAATATTCCAGTGCAGTCCTGACTCCCTATTTAACTCGCCCCAGCTCGGCCTCCTTCTTCCCAGGCCTGCCATGTTACCCTCCATGATGAAAAGGGAGGGGCTGAGACAGACCTGTGTTCAAATCCAAACTCCACCACTTCTTCCAGTGAATCAGTGAGCATAAATAGAGAGCACTTCAAGGGCCCCAAAACGCTGTGAGTGGAAGATGAGCCCTACCCTCAAGCAGTGCTGGTCTCCTGGTGATTTAACTCTGATGAATCCGTTTTCCCCTTCTGTAAAATCTGAATCAGAAGGGTATTGATGGTGATGATAATGATGATGATGATGACCTTGATGATGAAATATATGCTTCACATCTCACTCTCTCTCAACCCCGCATGGATAGGACCCGGGTTCTAGGTACTCTAAGAGTACTATAGAGGATGAAATGAGCCTGGATAGCTCTCCATCCTCATTTGAACTGTCCTGGAACCTGCCTGCCAGTCATTTGGGTTTCTTTGTCTGCCAGTCATCATCCAATGGTGATTCAAGGTGACAAGATCTGAACAAACGAAGATAATGAGAGTTTCCTTGGGCAAGTCTCAATTGTTTAGGAGCTATATAGGAAAGACTTTGGGATGGATGAGACATAATTGAGCCATTTTCACTGGTCAAAAAGGCCTGGGACCTGGAATTTCTGGAAGGAGGTCTGAACACAATGTCCCCCCATGTGACCCCCATGCCAGCCCTAGGCCAGCCTCTCTGGCTGTGACCCCAGAGACTTGGCATATTTACCTAGGCCTGCTTCCCTTCCTTGCCGGCAGGAGTTAATCTTTGCCAGCCACCCACTCTGGGCACCCTATGCAGAGGCAGGTGGGCTGGGATCTCCTGGGCAGAGGGAAGGGAGGGAGAGAAAGAAGGAGGGAAAAAGGCTCTGTGCTCCCTGGGAACCTGCTGAGCTGGCACTTGTTGCTGCCTGGTTACCGTGGCGATGTGCTTAATGCAGCGTTGAAAATACAGAATACTGACTCCTCTCTCCCTCCTGGCCCTGGACTCCCTCCCTCCCTCCCTTCCTCTTCTGGAGCGTGAAATGAGATTGGTCAAGATAAAAAAGGAAAAGATTCGGTTATTTTTTTAAGAGTGTGGATAATGGGGCCTCTCAATCAAAATCCCAGGCTCCAGTCGGCTCCCCCCCATTCCCCTTCCAACCCCTCCACCTTCCCCTGCCGCCTGCTTAGAGGAGGAGGAAGAAACATAAAGCACAAGGCTTTTCTCTTAATTATGAATCATTCCCTGAGGGCAGGCCCAGGGCAAGGGGTTCCTGGGGCCCAGAGTCTGATCTGTGAGGTAGCTGGCAGGCTTGGGCCTCTCATCAAAGTCCCCCAGGTTGTTTCCAGAAAGAATCCTGAGTGGGTGCTGTGAAAAAGAAAAAGAAAAAAAATAGCACAACTAGGACACTGACTGCAAGTAAAATCCACAAAGGAGAGACCTTGTCCTACACAATTGGGCTCCCAGTGAGTTCCATGAAAATCAGTTTTTAGAAAATGCAGCACTATTTAAATGAATCACTTGGTTCCTAGGAATAGCATTGCGCAAATGAATTCTTAAGGAAATTGTTTTTGTGGAAAAAGTATATGTCCATCTCTTACCACCGCCTGCAATCTCCCAGTGGATCGAATGGGGATTCCTGCAATTAAAGTGAATAAACTTTCATCGAGCACCTACTGCATGCATGTTAGGTACATGATAAATGCTTAAAGCAAGGCATGCCAAAGACATTCTTCAATCAATTATGAAAGGAAGGATCACTTATTATGTACTTGTGCATGTCTAGCCATTCAAATATGTGTAACTTTATTTCTAATTTTACCCTGACCATAAGACTGAGAGGCTAATACTATCCCAGTTTAAGGAATAACTGAAGCAAAAGCAAAGTAGTGTGCTCAGGGTCATAATCATACTCAGTGGCTGAGTTGTGCAAACACGGGTTTTTCAATTTCACGTCTAAGGCTCTTTCCACTACATCATGCTGCCTCCTACCATACCAGAAATAAAGACACAGGCTACAAGAGAGGAGCACAGGAAAAGGGCTAGGACAGATTTCCCTTGTCTATTCACCTTCTATTTCTCTTTTATTTTGTTTTATTTTATTTTATTTTATTTTTTGTTCTGACTCCATTAACAGCCAATGATTCTCAACCAGTTCTAGAGCAGAACCAGCAGCTCCAGATATATGGATCCATCCAGTCATCTATCTTTCCACTCATTCATCTTCCCATACATTTTTCCACATATCCATGCATTTTCCCATCTATCTTTCCATCTTTCGTCATCCATCCTGTCATCCTCCACCTTTCCACCAATCCTTCCATCTTTCCATCCATCTTTTTTTTTTTTTTTTTGGAGACAGAGTCTTGCTCTGTTGCCCAGGCTGGAGTATAGTGGCGTGATCTTATCTCACTGTAACTTCTGCCTCCTAGGTTCAAGCGATTCTCCTGCCTCAGCCCCCCGCCGCACCACCCCCCCCGCCAGTTGCTGGGACTACAGGGACCCGCCACCACACCTGGCTAATTTTTGTATTTTTAGTAGAGACAGGGTTTCACCATGTTGGCCAAGCTGGTCTCAAACTCCTGGCCTCAGGCAGTCTGCCCACCTTTGCCTCCCAAAGTGCTAGGATTACAGGTGTGAGCCACCGTGCCCGGCCCCTCCATCCATCTTTTAATTCATCTGTCTTTCCAGTTATCTATCATCCATCTTTCCATCAATCCTTTTATTTTTCCATCCATATTCATTCATCCATTCATCTTTTCACAGAACTATCCTTTAATCTATCTTTCCATTCATCCTTTCATCATCCATTCTTCCAGCCATCCATCCTCTCATACATCCATCTTTCATCCCCTTCTCAATCTATTCCTCCATTAATCTATCCATCTTTCTACACATACATCCTTTTATCTGTCTGTCTTTCCATCCATCTTTCCACCCATCCATCCTTCCATCATTCACACTTTGATTCATCCTTGCATCCTTCCATCCATTCATTCACCACTTTTTCACTTAACAAATACTGGTTGAAGATCTACTGTATGGGATGCTGGGGATACAGCAGTGAATAAGTCAGATTCCTTTATTGCTGGAGCTTATAACCTAATGGTGAAGAGAAATGGACAGTAAATAAGTCAATGAATGAATAAACATAATAATTTATTGTCTGTGAAGACAATAAAATGGGATGATGTAATAAAGAGCCACAGGGAGAGGAGATAACTACTTTAGATTGGGTTGTCAGGGGAGGCCTCTCTGAGAAGGTGTTCAAAGTGACCATCCAAGTGATAAACTGGGGCAGACCATCCCTGGCCCAAAGAACAGCAAGTGCAAAGGGCCTAAGGCAGGAACTAGTTTAGCATGGTAGCAAGTAATTGGTAGTGGCTGGGTCAAGTTTGAAAAGGTGACTCTGATTTCTAGGAAAATGAATTGTACACAGTCAAGAGAGAAAGCACAGACCAGTTAGGGGACAGTTTCAATAGTTCATGCAAGAGATGACAGTGGCTTGAGCTAGGGAATTAGCGGTGAAGGAGGAAAAAAGAGACCCTGAAAATATATTTTGGTTGCAAAGCCAGCAAACCTTGCTGGTGGATTGGCTGTCGGGATGAGAAAACAGAGGAAACAAGGATCATTTGTAGGTTTGGGACATGGATGATGGTGGCAAGTATATATATGGGAGACCAGGAGGGGAAGTGATATAGTAGATGGCAAGTGGAAATCAAGAGTTTTTTGGGCCATGTTAGGATTGAGATGCTTACTAAATACCCAGTTTTATAATAAGTTTGTAGGTACATCATGTATATCTGAAGCCAGGAAAGAATCCTGACTGGAGTATAAATTTCAGCCATTGCACAAAGCTGTCATTTAATGATAAGACTACTAGAAACCAAGCCTGAGGTTCTTCAACAATTTAGAGCTCAGCAAAGAAGGAACAGCAAGGAGAATGAGTAGGAAAGACAACTGAGTTACAAAGCAAACAGAAGACTGGTCATCACAAACCCAAAGGCATGGAGAGAGAGATGAGCTAAACGGTCAAGGGAATTGTGGATATCGAAGTGACCATTGGTATGATGGAGTTAGAGACTGTGGGGACTTGAGGGGATCAGAGTTGGCCTGATGGGAAGGGATAAGAAGGTGAAGGCAGAGACCATGGGGCAGAGAAAGGCACTGGTAACTAGAGAGGAATGTGGAGATAGGAAGGGGATTTTTTAAAGACAGAAGATAGCAGAGTATGTTTGCAGGGTGAAGGGAGAGACTGATGAAACAGAAAATGGGATCGTTGGAGCCGCCAAATCCTTGGAAAGGTGAGTAGGGTAGAATGCAGAGCAAAGAAGCAGGGTTGGCCTTTCATTGGGGTGGAGACATTTCGTCTGCTGTGACTGCAGGCAGGTAGGCACATCTGGTGACAGGAAGATGCCACACCTAGGTGTGTACCACCTACCGAGCCTCATCCCCTGCCCCAGGTTCCATGTGACTGAGGTACTCGGTAAATGGTAGTTAAATACATAAATAAGTGGGTGAGTGAGTGAATGCATGAATGAGTGACAAAATGAGAGGGTAAACACATTGTGTTTTCCACCTCTCTCCCTTGTCCTTTAGAGCTTGCTGTATTTGCCATTGGGTAGGGTGTGGTAAAAGGTGCTAGGGCCCTTGCTATGTGGCCAATAGAGAATCGGCTGAAACCCAGGAGACCTGGGCTAAACAGAAGGCACTTAGCACTGGGAGATGCAAGAGAGAGCACCGGTGTGCAAGGATGGGGCCACGGTTCTAGTTCAGGCTTTCACTGAACACGTGGCCTTGGCCAAATGTCTTTACTTCCCTATGTAACAGATGTGTTATCTGTTAAATAGATGTTTAGAGTAGATTATTTCTTAGTTTTTCATCTGTTAAATAGATGTTTAGATTCAATGATTTCTTATGGTATTTTTTGTTTTTTGTTTTTTGTTTTTGCTTTGCTTTTTTACTTCTTTACCCCCTTCCTTTTTTTACCCATACTTTTTGCTTGATTTACGTTAGACTTAGTCTCTGCCCGTAAGGAACTTTCTTACTGTGTTCTTATCTGTCATTGACTTCCTAGACAAGGAAAGGATCCAGTAGCCTTTCTCTGCTTCAGGCTCCTCCTCTTCATCTCTCTTCTTCCTGTATAAACGCCTACTTGTCTGGCAATAAAGCAGCTCCCACTAACCCCAACCCAGGCCTTAAGACTGGTTGAATGACTGATTTAAGCCTTCATTGAGCTTTATTTTCGCACCTGTTTAATGGGAAAATAATAAAAGCTTACATTTACTGAGTGCTCCCTATATATTTGAAGCATGGTGCTAAGCATTTAATACATATTTTCTCATGTAATTCTCATTAAACCAAATGAGATAGGGATAATTATTTAGCCCACTTTATAGATGAGGAAACCAAGGCTCACCTGTAAGTCACTCACTCAGAGAGGCTAAGTGACTTGTCCAAGGTTACAGAACCAGGAAATGGGAAGTAAGGATTTGACTCTAGACAGGTCAGTTCCAGAGTCAGGGAGTTTCAAGCAACCCCTCCAGAGAGTCTGAGAAGGAGACTCAGAACCCCGTTGCTCACAATCGTAGGTGAGTTTCTGAAAGGCTGGGTGGACATTCATTGAGTCTCAGGATTGGCAGGAATCTAGCTTTGTAAATGGAATTATCTTGTAAGTGAATAAAGGGATTATCTGCAATTTAGAGTCAAGAGCCCTAAGGTCGAGTTCTACTCTGACATTTAACAACAATGTGATTTGAGGCAAACTACTTAATCATGCTGCACTCCAGTTTCCTTTTCTATAAATTGGTATCCATGAGTACCTCATAGGGTAGTTGTGAGAATAAAAGATCATAATATGTGGGAAAGTGCTTTACAAACTTTAAGCCCTACACCAAACACCGGTAGTAGCTGTGGTGGTCAGCTTGACTTTGTTTTTGTTATGTCAGGGAATTCTTAACTAATTTCATCTGTAAATAATTCCTTTGGGAAAGTCAAGAATCTATTAACAGAAGGAGGTGATCTGATTTACTTTGCGTAAATTTATACATTGAGTTTGCTTAAAGTGGCAGACTCAGGATGGAACAACAAACTACTCCAAGTCCCAGGACGCAGCTTCCTGGGAGGTGGGTGCCCTCTGGGTCTCTCCCTCCTGTCCCATCCTTAACCCTCACACCTCCCCTCAGCCTCCCATGCATACACACACACTCATACCTACAGAGGCTAAAAGGTTCATATACACAGATTTCCTCTTTGGCGCCTAACCCCATACCCCTGCTGTGGGGCCCTCCCAGAAGAGCCCTCCTGCAGAAGGTCCAGGCAGGAGAAGGAGCAGTTAGTCCCTGGGCCCTAGAGTCACAGCACAGTTTCCTAACTCCACCAAACCCTCCAGCTCTGGGAGCTTCCGCAGATCCCAGAGCCTCAGTTTCTTCATCTGGAAAATGGGGGTAGTTATAACATCTACCTTCTGGGCCTCCTGGGAGGGCTGTAGTGTGTCAAACCAGTGCCTCCAGTACCTACGGAAAAGGACACTGCCCCAAATTATCCAGACCGATGGGTTCCAAAAAGGATGATAAAGGGACCTTCTGAGTTCCACTGTCCCTACCATGGCTCCAACTGTCTCCTCCACTATTCCTGAGCTTGCCCATTGCCAGCCCTGCAGACCTCCCCACACCCCAGCCCTGCACTGGTGCCCTTCACCTCACAGGCCTCTCCCCTGTGTGCCTCCAACAGGAAGTGAATACTCTGGCAATGCCTATGGCCACACCCCCTACTCCTCCTACAGCGAGGCCTGGCGCTTCCCCAACTCCAGCTTGCTGAGTAAGTCCCTGGGGCCGCCCAGGCCTTTGCTGGGCAGGATGGATGGTGTGGTGGGGGACAAGGGTGGGTCAAAGGTTACCTGAAAGCTGGGAGGCCTCAGATTATCCAGACAGCCTGGGAGGTGGTGTTGTTTGTAATGGAAGAAGGCAGCAGGAGGGCAGTGTACCTGGTTGTCTGGGGAAAGAGGGCAGAAGTCCAGAGGCTCCCAAGCATTGGTTTCCCTCCTGCTTCTTAAGGCCGTGTCTTTTCAATCTTTGTTTTGTGTAAGATTCAGGGCTCAGGCCTTGAAGGAGAGGGCAGGGGAGGACTTGAGAAAAGCCTAAGAGAGGACCTCCTGCCTCCACGGCTTACAGTCCCACAGTGCAGACACTGACACCAGGCACCCCGCCAGAATGCAACTGCTCTCCTTCCTGGGAGCCGATTTCAAGAATGCCATCCTGTTGCCCCCATTAACCATCTAAGTGGCTCCGAAATACTCATGATTCAGCACCAAACCCTTACACAGAAATCCTTTGTTCCACCACATTCCCCATATTTAGCCTGAGATGCTGGCAGTATTCAGGGTCAAAGTCCAGAGAGTGAGCTTCAGTGAGCTTTCAGGCTTCTCTTCACCCCTCTCTTGTCCTGGAGTCCTGGACTGGGAAGATAAGCTTTCCAGCAAAGCAAAACCCCACCAATGGGGACTTGAGGGATCCCACTAGAGTCTCCCTGAGTGGTGGCCTTGGGGGTATCAGAGCAAACCTGAGCCAGACAGAAGCAGTGACCCAAGGATGGCCGACCCCACAGGCACCATTGCAGGCTGGGAACCATCCATTCCCCAAAACCCCCACTCTTCCCATTACCTCCTTGTATTCCAGAAATAACTTGAAAGGTGGCAGACCTGGGCCCTGTTTGCCAGATGAGTTCAACTCCAACCCACCTTTCCATTCAATTTAACCAGAAAAGATGAGGGCAATGAGACATACCAGGGTTCAGGCACCTTTCCACTGAGCCTCCCCAGGCTGCCCATCCTGCAGGTGTGCAGAGCCTCATCTTAAGGGCTGTCAAGCCCAGATCCCCTTTGACCCTGCAGCAGTCTAATCTCCCTGGGTCTTAAGAGAGAAGGCTCTCTGTCCTGGCACTGTTTGGGCAAGGCTAGGGAGGATCCTGATGACCCCTCAGTGCACTTGATTCTTTGGGGTTCCACATACAATTGTTTTCTATTGCCCTCTCCCTGCAACGAGGGTGTTGAAGGTCAGAGCAGCCATAGGGGGAAGGGGCAAGAAGCCACTGTTCTCATTCTGGCCAGAAACTCAAAGGTGAGGCCAGAGAAGGAGGAAATAGGGCTGGAGAGGAGTTAATCTTTGATGATCAGATAGGCCAGAGAAATGAATGATTAACTTGTGTTGTCTTAAAGGTCAGCAGATGCAGGGAAGGCTATGGTGCAATTTTCCTTTCTGACCAGCAGTGTTGTTGTTATTTTTTTTTTAATGTGTCCAGGTTCCCCATATTATTACAGTTCCACATCAAGGCCGAGCGCACCGCCCACCACTGCCACGGCCTTTGACCATCTGTAGTTACCATGGGGACAGTGGGAGCGACTGAGCAACAGGAGGACTCAGCCTGGGACAGGCCCCAGAGAGTCACACAAAGGATCTTTATTTATTACATGAAAAATAACCACAAGTCCAGCATTGCGGCACACTCCCTGTGTGGTTAATTTAATGAACCATGAAAGACAGGATGACCTTGGAGAAGGCCAAACTGTCCTCCAAGACTCCTTAATGAGGGGCAGGAGTCCCAGGGAAAGAGAACCATGCCATGCTGAAAAAGACAGAATTGAAGAAGAAACGTAGCCCCCAGCTGGTACCCACCAAAGGAGAGAAGAAGGAATAGCCAAGGAACTTGGGGGGATGGCGAATGGTTCCTGCCTGGGCCCAAGGGGTACACAGGGCACCTCCATGGCTCCATTATTAACACCACTCTAGCAATTATGGACCATAAGCACTTCCCTCCAGCCCACAAGTCACAGCCTGGTGCTGAGGCTCTCCTCACCAGCCACCCAGGGAGTAGTCACCTCCCTCAGCCTCCCGCCTGCCCCACACGGAGGCTCTAACTGTCCTCTTTCTCCACACCACACCATTTGCTTGGTTCTTTCTACACCTCCCTCTTGGGGATGGGCTGGCTGAAGGCTGGGGCGAGTCCCTCAGAAATTCCACCAGGCTGTCAGCTGACTTCTTTTGCCTGCTGCTGTGGAGGTACAGCACCACCCCAGGTCCTCCTGCAGTGGGGCATCCCCTTAGCAGCTGCCGTCAGCTGGACCAGCCCCGGGTAGCTTAAAACAGGCATTCTACAGGGCCTGGGCGCCTGGGAGGTGACGCGTGGTGTGCGGCTTCACCCAGGGCAGAGCGAGGCAGAATTGCAGGAAACCCGCTTCCCCTTCCCGACAGCTCCTGCCAAGCCAAATGTGCTTCCCGCAGCTCACGCCCACCAGCTACTGAAGAGACCCAAGGCACCCCCTGAAGCCAACAATACAGGGTCCCTCTCTGCTCCCCAGCAGCTCCTGCCCCCAAGGCCTGACTGTATATACTGTAAATGAAACTTTGTTTGGGTCAAGCTTCCTTCTTTCCACCCCCAGACTTTGGCCTCTGAGTGAAATGTCTCTCTTTGCCATGTGGGGCTTCTCTCCTTGATGCTTCTTTCTTTTTTTTAAAGACAACCTGCCATTACCACATGACTCAATAAACCATTGCTCTTCATCTCAGGCTTTGGGGTTGGCTGGGGAAGGAGGCACTTTGGGGCTGGGCTTTCTCCCAAGAACATCAGAGCTGAGTAGCCGACAAACTCACTTTGGGGCCGTGGGTTGGAAGGGACCATCTAATGCCCCACAGCTCTCTGGCTTGGCCTTCTCCCTCTGCCTTTAATTCATGTTGAATGCTGGGTACCTCACTCATCCCAAGTTCTTCGACACTGAGTAAATGCAAGGATAGCACAGTGTCAAGCTAGCCATAGACTCCCCACAAGGAGTTGCTGTTGTTATTAACAGGAAGGCAGAGAATCAGCAGGGCGAGTTAGTGAAGGATCTGGGAATAGCTATGACTACAGCCTGCATAAACAGCTCTGAAGGAAGAGAGAAGACTGGGCTGTCTTGTGTGCAAGGCACAATATGGAGGGCTTCATATAAGTTAAGTTGAAATTAGCCCTGTTTTACACACAGCTTCATTTTACATATGAGGAAACTGAGGCTTTGAAAAAAAATGAAATGACTTGCCAAAGATAAGAAGTAGTAGATTCAACCAAGTCCTCTTACTCTAAGCCCAACACTTGTACCCAAAACCCCAGAGTCCTCATCAGGGATGCCAAAGGGTTCTAGACCCAATGGAGGTTCTGGGGCTGCCACTGGGGATTTAATTTCTTTTGATTTGCTTAAGATTTGACCTGACCGAATGGAGAGGTACAGTGTGGTGGGGCCAGGACAAGGTGAGGGAGCTATAGAGACTTAGGACTTTAGGCCAACCCCCTCCAGGAAATTTGGGAAATGCAATGTGACAGTTTGGGCTCTGCCCTCCAAGGGGCTGTCTGGTATTCACATGGACCCTCTCCATGTGAGACCCAGCTGGAACAAGGGGGCAGGGGCCTGCAGCTGGGATGCCCAGGTGAATGTGGACAGCTGGACAGACAACACTGGGATTGAGTCCGATCGAAGGGGCCCAGGGACTCCAGGGCTGGGAGGACAGAGGCTGGGAGACAGGACTCTTACCTCCTTAGGCCTCCCAAAGGGAGGTTAGGGATGCTGCCATGGATGACATGGCAGGGGGGAGCCCTCCCAGGAAGAAAATCCATCTCTTCTGAGGGGATCTGAGATGCGGTTGTTTTCTCAATGGCAGGACTTCCCTCTGCAGCGCGACTCTGAATCCATGATACTTGAGAGTCTTCCTGACCTCAAACCTCTGGGATCCTGAGTGCTCCCTACCCATGAATCACTTTGAGATGCACAGCATCTGAAGGAGCCCATAGAGCCATCCCTTGCATTTACAGCCACAGCCCCTCTGGGGACACTCCGTACACCCGTCAGGCCCTTTCCGACTCACAACCAACAAATGGGCTTGGGCTGTGCTTTGGCTAAGGTGACCATGGTTTAAAACTTGCCTGTCTTTCCCTGGGGTGAGCTGGGCTTGCCAGGAACCTCTGCTCCGAGCGGGTGTTTGGTGAGTGGGGGATGTGTTCCCCACGTAGCAGGCCTTGGCTAGTATCTATCCAATATTCTGCCCATGATCAAACCATGGGTCCCCTTTTCGGGCTCAGAAAATAGGGCCATTTATGTATTGGATGAAAGAAAGACAATTCAAAGTGCCCCAGCATTTGGGGTGGTGTTGGGAGGAGTCAGGCTGGCACATGGGGGGACACAATGAAGAAGGGTGTGATGACAAGGACAGGGAGGACACGTAGGGGGCTTTGTGGGTTGGCCCAGGGGCCACTTTCACCTGGGGGAGTGAGGGCAGCATCTGTGAGTGGTTGCAGGTGAAGGGGGATTGCCTTATGTACAGGGGAGCCAGGGGTTCTCTGGGGGTGATATGTGTATTGATAGGAGAATTGGGGAGGAGGCATGGGCCCAAAACATTCCTGAGGCATTGAGAGCACTGAGGGTCTATCCCTTCCCCCTGGAATAATCCCTTTCACTGCTCATGTAGAGAGACCACCTGAGCTTCCAAGCAGGTTACTCTTAACTTCTCCCTGGTCCATTACCCTCACTCCTCCTCCTCAGGTTCTAGCACAGACCAGGCCAGCCCAGGGTGCTAGGAGCTCACAGGAAATTCATGTGGACCAACCAACCCTGTCAGGGCAGTGGGTTTCATGCTGGGAAAGGGGGCAGCTGGAACCCTGCCTGGGGCCCACCAGATGAACAGAATTGCTCTGACCTGTACCCTCTACCACAAAGTTCCAGGAGTAGAGACCGTGGAACTGGGAGTCGTCACCTACAAAGTCAGCCCCCAGGCTACTTCCAACCCCTCCCCTTGTCACATCATCTCTCACTTCTCCAATATCCTTGCCATGAGTTGTGACTAAGAAATATGTATCTTCTGCCCCCTGGGTGCCAAACACACTCAACCCTGGTGACAACTTCAGGCAAGAGGAGTTGGTGAAACCTACTGGAAGTGGAAGCAGGAGCCTCCAAATAGAAACAGAAAGACAGAGAGGGTGAGGCTCTTGCTAAAATCTCCCCTCTCCCACCTGCCCTCACCATCCTCCCACTTCTACCACTCAAAATACACACACCTTTCCCATCCATATCAACAGGAGGCTTCCTGGCCGGGCACTGTGGCTCACACCTGTAATCCCAGCACTTTGGGAGGCTGAGGCGGGTGGATCACGAGGTCGGGAGTCTGAGACCAGCCTGGCCAACATGATGAAACCCGTCTCTACTAAAAATACAAAAATTAGCCAGGCATTTTGGCACATGCCTGTAATCCCAGCCACTAAGGAGGCTGAGGCAAAAGAATCACTTGAACCCGGGAGGCGGAGGTTGCAGTGAGCCAAGATCGTGCCACTGCACTCTAGCCTGGGTGACAGAGCGAGACTCTGTCTCAAAAAAAAAAAAAACACAAAAAAAAACCCATGAGGCTTCTTTAGGATAATTCACACTTCCTTGTTCTTTAGGGGTGGGCACTAGAGGAAGGGGACTGCGGACCTCAATGCCATTATTACTGGGCCTGGGCGTCGGCGGGCGTCAGCCCCATCAATCAAGGCTGAGGGAGGCCGGGGCGGGGATTCAGCTCCCTCACAGGCAGCTCCTGCACCCACAGCTTAACAGCATCTGTGCCCTGCCTCAGCCTCAGAAGTGATAATAACCCTCTACACAGGCTTAGTTTCTTTTTCCATACAAAGCCCATTCACATCTATTTACATCTCTGATTTTGAACATTGGCCTCTTTTGTCTTGCACTTGGGGAATCTGAGACCAAGAGATAACTTGACTTTTTCAAGGTCATTCAGCGAGTCAGCAGAGGAGCAGGGACCACAGCCTGACCCCTAATCCAAGGCCTAATCTGCATCCTATCATCAGGCCTCAGATTATCTGGACATGGCCAGGCTTCTGAGAGACCTCAGACACCCCTTGCTTTGCAGGGAGGAGCAAAAGTCACTTGGCCAGTTGGGGCACAGTGACTTCTGCTGCCCCTCCCTGCAAAGCATGACTGGACAACAAGGCCCAGAGCTCAACAGAAGAAGCACTGGGGCCAGGCAGAGTGGTGCCAGGCTGATCGCAGACTTCCCTCCATCCTTGGCCCTAAATCTCCCTTCCTGGTGCCCTTTGGCAGCCGCCCCTCTCTAACCTTTAGGGTCATAAAGGCTTCCATGTTCCATAAAGGAGCTGGTGGCTCCTCTGCCCCAGGCTGCTGTGCTACCTTCTGACGCCAAGTGGCCAAGCCACCGTGGCTCTGGTTCTCTTGGAGGAAACTCCCTCTCTCACCTCTATCTCCTTCCTTTGTTCACTTCTTTTAGTTTTCTAGTCTTTTTCCTTTTCTGCTGAGTCTACAGCAATTATTCCTTTCCCTACTGTTTGAGAGACATTTGTGTCTCCAGGGCTATGAATGAGGGAAAGAGAAAGGGAATGTTTGGGGAGAGCTTGGAGTCCCTGACTGTGCTCACAAAATGCCAGGAAGCATCCCTCCTCCCTCTCTCCAGTGCCCTCTCGTTATCACCTTCTCCCCATCACCCTCCCCTCTTCTCCCCCTCCCCTTTGTCCTCTCCCTATCGCCCTCACCCCATGGCCCTCTCCTTGGCTTCTTGCTCTTCTCATTACTGTCTACAGCTCCTGTGGCTCTTTGGGGACCACTGGGACACAGACACTGGAGGTCATTACCTCCTGGGTGGCAGACACCTGTCCCCACGAGTCCCCACTCTCATAGGCACACACCACTGTCATCAACCCCATCCCCACATCTCCATGCCCTTCAGATAGAAGGAGGGTGCCTGGTTCTCCTTCCTGGAAGAAGCTGGAGCAGGCAGGCAGGGCAGACAGGTCTCTCCTTCCCCTGACCTCACTCTTTCCCCTATCCTTGAGAAGCAGCAGGGGCTAAGGTGCACAGTGAAGGGACTCAGGCCTCCTGGAAGGCAGCAAGAGGGGCTTTGGATGGGGAGAGAAGGGGAGGTGGGGGACCCAGCTCCTTGGCATCTGTGCCCCGTGGCAGCCGGCCAGGCTGTGGAGGGAAGCGCCGCCTGCGGCTCTCCCGGGGAAATGTGATTTCCCCCTGAGTGAAGCCGACTGTGCAGTGTGGAAATTGGCTCTTTTCTGAGCGAGCTGCTGCTGTTGCTGCAGAGTTGGGGCGGGCCGGCTGGCCCCTGGAGTGAGCCGGGAGCAGCCATGTGCTGAGAACTCATTAGGGATAAATCAAACTAGTAACAGCGTGAAGCCAACACCCCCCCACCGCGCCTCCCTTCCCCACCCCCTCCGAGACCCCCCCACTTCTCCTCCTCCTCCATGGTCTTCTTCCCGTCAGACTCTCTCCTGCCTTTTCCACAGCCAAGGCACCTCCCCCAGACAAGGCACCCTCCCCCCCAGTTTCAGGAGCCTGAGCTCCTGCTCCTGCACACAACCATGCGGGTGCAGGCTTATCCGCCTACTACCCAGACGCCCAGAGCCGCCCCAAGGAGAGACAAGTTCATTTGTAAATACTGTCTTTTTTGTTTGTTTTATGTTTGTTTGCTTTTTTTGCTGGAGATGGGGGCCTGGTAGCAAGCTTCACTGACAGCCACAGCCCTTGCTAGGAGCACAGATTGGGACCTCACAGTCCAGGCCCTCTCATCCTCCCACCGAAGTCACATCATTCCCCTGTCCTCACCCCCTAGAGGGACCCAGTGGGGAGGCCCCCAGCTGTGGGTAGCATTGGTACCCCCACATATAGCCGTCCCCCTGGGGAGACGAGAGCACCCAGAAGACTTAACTGCAGCAGGAAAGAAATTGTCCTTAAAACAGATGAGCTTGGTCAGAATGGAAACTCGTTTCCCCACCGAAGGAAAACAAGGACGAGAAAGAGACAAGGAGGAAGAAAGAAGGGAGGAACAAGGCCTGGAGCTCTTGTCGCCATGAAGGTGATGAAAGTGTTTACCTGCAAAGTGTAGCCGTTTCTTCCCTAGAAACACCCTCTTTGCTGAGGCAGGGGGAAAGGGTCTGCCCAGTCTGTTATTCTAGGGGCTGAACTGGTTGGTGTTATTAAAGTTTTGCTAGTTATCATATCATAATAACGTGGCCCCTGGTCATTGCCTTTGTTTTCCCCCTGGGAGAGATTGGCTGAGGGATGTTCCTAAAAGAGCCCAGACCTGGAGTGTAGGGTTGTGACTGGATTTCTGTCCCTTCCCTGCTGGCTACCCCGGGAGACTGCTCACTTACCTCAACTGTAAAATGCGTGGCTTGAGCCAGAAAAATGTGCAGCTTAACACTGTGACGCAGTAGTGACCCAGGTCAGTGAAAAGCATTGATGGCCTCATCTGACTGGTTTAGATATGAAACCCTCTTTCTCCCAGATATCCCCGGTAATTTTCCATCAGGCAAACACCGTATTTCCATATTTGGAATCTGCTCTGTGTTTGGGGTGGGGGTGGGGCGGCTTATGGTGCCCCACTCTCCCTGATGGGAGCTTGGATCCTGACTCAGTTTGCCACTGAGCTGAAGCCAGGCTTCCAAAAAAGTCCAGGATGGGGCAGAAACCAGAGGAGAGCCAGCTAGCCACAGTTAATATAGGCTGGGACATGAGGATTCTGCTATAACCCTTACATTAGCTGATTTATTCATTCATTCATTCAGAAGTCTTTCATGAACTACCTGCTATGAACATTTCCCTTTGGTAGGCACCAGGAGAAAACAAGATGAACCCAAAAGGACTCCTCCCAGTTCCCAAGGGGAAAAAAACAAACAAACAAGCAAGCAAACAAACAAAAAAACACAATAGCTTAAGAAACGAGACTTGTACAGAACTATAGAGCAAAGTAGGAAAGTGAAGATCAGAAGACGGTTGCATATAAAACACAAAATACTGTTGGGTTTCAGATAATATTTGCAAAGTCCCTCAGGATCATCCTAGGCCTCTATCTGGGATCACTGTCTTCTCCAAGAAGCAGCCACTAGGAACAGCAACTGCAAACTCTAACCCTCAAGCCTGAAGTCCGACCTGTCTTCCTGGAAAAAGGCTGCTCCCCTGGCCTCCTATGCTTCTGTGTCTGGGAGGAGTAAGGTGGTGCTAGGCGAGGAAGAAATAAAACATCATGAGCATCCTTTCCCAAACACCCTCTCACCCCTTTCCAACCACCGTCTTCCAGACTTGCTCCAAACCTATCTAACCGGACCGCAAGCCTAGGACCAGAAGGCCTGCGTCTCTCTCTGAGTTGCTTCTTTGTTCTTACACCTGGGTGGGGAAGGGGGCAGTGGGTGCTCAGGGTCTGAAAACACACTACAGGCTGCACCTCCCTGCACATCTGGCTGGTCCCCTCCTTCCCATCTTGATAGCCCCTTGCACCCAGGGTGGACCAGCCCAGCTCCCCAACCACAGGTTGGAGAACTAGAAAAGGGAGGGAAGGTTCCAGGGTGGGGAGAGTGGGAAATGGCAAGCAAAGGAAAGGAGAGGGCCAGGGACATCACCTGGCTGCGAGTTCTAGGACTGCTGGGGGAGGTGACAGTGATACAGGCTTTAGGAACAGGCCTCACCTCCATGATCCCATGATCCATGCACATTTTCTCAGAGCTCTACTTCAAGGATGGAGGGAGGGGACTTTAGAGGCTGAAACACAATGATGGGGGGATGCAGTACCCAAATGTCCCAAGGAAGGAAGGGAAAGTAGAAGACAGGGAGTCAGAGAAGCGGGGAGCAGGTGCCTCCTCCCAGCAGCCAGCCCCAGGGAGGGGATGGGGGTGGACCCAGACCCAGGCCAGGGCTCAGGACCCATCTGAGC
The DNA here is from genome assembly GCF_000951035.1 of Colobus angolensis palliatus. Taxonomy (NCBI): domain Eukaryota; kingdom Metazoa; phylum Chordata; class Mammalia; order Primates; family Cercopithecidae; genus Colobus; species Colobus angolensis. The sequence goes on along the minus strand of NW_012118465.1, from coordinate 569,509 downwards.
ATGTCGCCTGCTAAGGAGGAGTAGAGGCAGGGGAGGGGAGGGCGGGGAGGTGAATAAATAATAGGAAATAAAACTTCATGAAGCAGAAAATAAAAGGCAGATTATACAGATGTGGCAATTTGAAGGATCATTGCCTCTGTCCTCTTTTTAACTGCTGCATCTGGAGTTTCGAAGCGGCTTATCCTCTCCCTCCCTCTCCCGGGTCCCTGCCTGGCTGGAGGCCCCCACAGGGCCAAGGCACGTGTGGGGACAGCACCTCAAAGGCCTCAAATGCCAGTGGCATTTCCTAGCACCACATGCGGCTGCCCAGCCTGGGATGGGCTTGCAGGGTGGCGGGGACAGTGGGTGAAAGGGTGGGCTGGGTGATTGGGGTGAACCTCTGAGCAGATTTGGGTGTGGCTGGGCTTGTGAGAGAGCATGAGCTTGGGTGAGGACCAGGTAGACTGTGGGGAGTGAAGCTGTATGGTCAGGAGTGGGGTAAGGATTCGTCAGGCATGAGGAAGGGGACCTTGGCAAACAGGGTCTGGATGACTATCAGTGGGAGCATGAGGCCTAAGTCTCTGCAGCTTCTTTCTGCTCTTCATCAAAATTCATGTGTTAAGCCTCAATTTGACACTGTGCCAGGTGCTATATAAACAGACATGGTCCCTGCCCTTAAGGAATTTCCAGCCTAAGACACACACACACTGACATTTTGTTTATTTTATTTTAAATATTAATATATTCCTCACCTTATTCTGGGGAGGATTTGAGACAGCTCATATGATATGCATGCCATAAATTAGTAAAATACAATAAAAAATAAAGCATCAGACCACAGAAAGTATGCCATGGGTGGTATAGCAGACCCTAGGCAGCTGTAAAGTTGATCCAGAATTGGCCTTCAGTCTCTTAGTGGTCAAATGAAAGGGTGTTGTGGTCACATACGTAGCTTTCATTCACAAGAGGGCAATGTACCAGCTCTCGGAAGAAGCAACACTTTTTCTATTACTTGACTCTAAGGAAAATTACCCACCTCGGCCCAGATGAAAGAGACTAGCGTGGATAATGTCCTCAAAACATGGCAACAAATTCAGGCTCAGTTTCCCTGGGCTGTCTCCTGCAGGGAGAGCCAAGGTGGTCACCTGCAGCCTCTGCTCTGTGAAAGTGCTGAAGTCCACACTCCCTTGAGCAAGGAAACGCTCTGTGTGTTTCAATTCTTTCTTCAGCTCTGGGATTTCTTTCAAGTGGGTTTTCATATACAGATTAGCCCTTGGCCATGACTAGAGGCTCAGAGGAAATACTAGTAACTGAAGTCACAATTCCTAGCTGGGTCCAACTCAGGGTCAGAGCAGTGAATGTGTACATGCAGGGGGAGGAGGCCAGGAGTTACGGGCAAGACTGTCAGCAACCCTGCACAGGGAAAGCATCTCTTCCGTGTCTGTGTACCTCCTCCTGCACCTGTGTCACACCACAGAGGAGGACAAAGAAATGAGACAGCTAGAGGCTTCTACCCTGATCGTGAGGCACAGGTCCAGCCGTCCGGGTCAAATCTCCATATGTACCCTGGTGTGAGATCTTTCAAAGTAATGGATGACCTCAGGCCACTGCAGAATCACTCACAGAAGCAGGGGAGTCAGGAGAGGACTAGTTTTCAGGAGACGACGCCAAGTGTGGTCTTACGGGTGATAAGTAACAACTGTACCGTATGGAAGATGTATTGAGGAGCCATGGATTGTGGACAGTTAGAATTCCAGGTCTGAAATTCAGAACAGAGATGAGAGTTGAAGGCTTAGATTTAGAGGCATCTTCCAGAAACTATCTTGAAAGCTCATCAGTCAGCCAGGTAAGATCTTTGAGGCTACGTAGTTTAGGGGTGGGAAGAGCAAGAGGGAGTAGCAGGAAAGACAAAAAAAGAATATGCACCAGCACTTTGGGAGGCCAAGGCCAGTGGATCATGAGGTCAGGAGTTTGAGACCAGCCTGACCAACATGGTGAAACCCCATCTCTACTAAAAATACAAAGATTAGCTGGGTATGGTGGCACATGACTGTAATCCCAGCTACTCAGGAGGCTGAGGCAGGAGAATTACTTGAACCCAAGAGGCAGAGGTTGCAGTGAGCTGAGATCATGCCACTGTACTCCAGCCTGGGTGACAGAGTGAGACTCCATCTCAAAAACCATAAAAAATAAAAAAAGAATATGCAAGAAAGTAGAAAAAGAACCAGGAGATAGTTTTGAGATGTGCATTCTTTCGACTCTAGATAATCCGGCCCTGGGGAAACAGTGGAAATCAACAATTCCATTTCCTGCCCACAGGGAGTCTATGTTGCTCTGGAAGCAGAGAGGCAAAAAGAAATGAAGAGGGCCAAGGCACGGTGGCTCGCACCTGTAATCCCAGCACTTTGGGAGGCCGAGGCAGGCGGATCACGAGGTCAGGAGATTGAGACCATCCTGGCTAACACAGTGAAACTCTGTCTCTACTAAAAATACAAAAAATTTGCCAGACGTGGTGGTGGGCACCTGTAGTCCTAGCTACTCGGGAGGCTGAGGCAGGAGAATGGCGTGAACCCGGGTGGCAGAGCTTGCAGTGAGCCAAGATTGTGCCACTGCACTCCAGCCTGGGCAACAGAGTGAGACTCCGTCTCAAAAAAAAAAAAAAAAAGAAAGAAAAGAAAAGAAATGAGGAGGAGAGAGGAGAGGAGAGTTACAGAGTTTCCTGTGATAGAAACTGAAGGAGGAAGACTTAGGGAAGGCCTCCTAGAGGAAAGGGCATCTGAATATTAGTTGGTTTTCTCCCCATCATCCATTCCTCCTAGCCTGTCCTTCTAGTGCTCAGAATTTCGCCACAGCTGGTCCCTATGTTTTGGGTGGTGCTGACTTCACTCTCATCCTCTCCAGAAATGGACTCTGATCTCCTTAAACCCCTTGCCCTAGTGACTGGCTCAGATATGGGCACATGGCCCAAGGCAGGCTGCTACAGGAGACTATTCCTGGATTTGAGCTTGAAACTTACAGGAAGCAGAGAATCACTTCCTGCTAGATTTGCACCAAGAAAAGGGATCTTGGGAGCTCCTGGGGCCATCTTGGAAGCATGAGGGTTGCTCCCGCTCATAGGCCTGGGAGATGGAGCCTCCAAAAGAACAAGAGAGAAAAGGGGCCTTGGATCAGAGTGGAGCCCTAGATGAAGCTTCACCTCACCTGGACACAGATTATTCAGCTATTGGAGTCAATCAAAGTCCTTTTCTGCTAAAGCTCGTTTGAGCTAAGATTTATTATTTGCAGGCCAAGGCAGAGCCAAGTGCAGAGACCCAGTATCCGAGCAGGATGGCATGCATGAGGGCAGAGCCTAAGCCAGAGCCCAGAGGAGGAGGGGAGCAGACGTGGGGTAAGTCTGGTTAGGCTATGAATTAATAGCTAGCCTCACAGGTGTTCCTTCTGTGCCAGGCATTGTTTTGAGATGTTTACGTGCATAATTTCACTTAATCTTCACGAGGACCTTACGACATAAGTAGTGTTATTATCCCCATTTTATAGAGAAGCAAACAGAACATAAGAGGCTAACTGGCCACAGTCAGATGGCTGGAAAAGCTGGACTCAATTCCTGGCATTCCCACTCAAGGGCCTGGCCACTGGGGCAAGATCAGGCTGAGTCTTGGTGCAGGGTCTGGTAGATGATCACATGGCTACCAAGGCCAAAGGTCGCTGAGAGGTGATGGAGGAAGAAGGCTGAGAAGGTGTTGGAGTTGATGACTGAAGCCATCAATGGCCCTGGGAGGTGGCATTTCAGGCAAAGGTGGGGTGGACGCCGATTTGTAAGGTGTGAATTAGAGCCAGGTATGAATGGGAACCTGGTAAGGGCTGGGAACAGCTGGCAAAGCGCACACATCCCGTGAATTCATCACAGAAAGCAGGGAAGCCAGGCTCAGCTACAGAAAGCAAGAGAGTCTAACACCAGCTTTGATTTTTGCTCATGATGATGTTTACAAGGCATGATAATGAAGGGGGTAGAGAATAGGCCCAAAGAGCCCCAGTGGGCCCACGAAGGAGACAGGTCTGTGGCAGGCAGGAGAAGAGGGGCCAGTGTGCCGGCTGAGGGGAACGGTTAGTCACAGGCTTGTGGAGAGCACCTCTTCCTCTGGAGAAGGGAAGATGAAGGGAACAGGTAAAGGTGCAAGCCACGATGAGCTGGTGAGGGGGCATGGGCATCAGCTGGGGGGCAGAGGGGCCAGTGGGGAGGACAGCAGCCATTCAGAAAACCCTGAGGACCTGTGAGCATGCCTGCTCAGTTCAGCAGGAGGAAAAAGGACCTGCTATGGCCAGGTTTTCACAAGGTTCTGGGATATTGCCTTTTTCTCTTTTCATATTTATTTTGAAATAATTTCAGATTTACATATAAGTTACACAAATAGTACGGGGCATTTGCAGTCTATATTCTGACCCTACTCATTGGCCTTACTTATTCAAGGCATTTCACTTTTTTTTTTTTTTTGAGACAGAGTCTCGCTCTGTCGCCCAGGCTGGAGTGCAATGGCGCAACCTCAGCTCACTGCAACCTCTGCCTCCTGGGTTCAAGCCATTCTCCTGATTCAGCCTCCTGAGTAGCTGGTATAATAGGCATGTGCCACCATGCTCGGCTATTTTTTGTATTTTCAGTAGAGACTGGGTTCCACCACGTTGGCCAGGCTGGTCTCAAACTCCTGACCGCAGGTGATCCGCCCGCTTCACCCTCCCAAAGCACTGGGATTATAGGCGTGAGCCACGGTGCCCGGCCAGATAAAAGCTCATCTTCTTAAAATGAAATCCCTAGGCTGTCCCCCAAGCCCTGAGCTTGGCACTCTTCTCTATACAATTTGCACTGCACTGGCCAGGCATGGTGGCTCACACCTGTAATCCCAATGCTTTGGGAGGCCGAGGTGGCTGGATCACTTGAGGTCAGGAGTTTGAGACCAGCCTGACCAACATGGCGAAACTCTGTCTCTACTAAAAAATACAAAATTAGCCGGGCGTGGTGGCGCATGCCTGTAATACCAGCTACTCGGGAGGCTGAGGAAGGAGAATCTCTTGAACCCAGGAGGTAGAGTTTGCAGTGAGCTGAGATTGCATCTTTGCACGCCAGCCTGGATGACAGAGCGAGACACTGTCTCAAAAAATAAAAAATAAAAATTGCACTGTACATTCACAAAAAGCCACTGTCCTTGGCTGCATTGGAGGCCCTGTATGATCTGGCCTTAGGCCACCCTGACAGCCCTGTTTCCCTCTGCCCCCCTCACCCCCACCCTCCAGTCCCGCTCCTTCCAACCCCGACACATCCCATATGTCTCCATCTCCAGAAGACTCAGAGCCCCCTAAGGAAAAAGGTCCAGGTCTTAGTGATCTTTTTATCTACCCTGGTGCCTGGCAAGCAACAAACAAATGTCATCAGCAGAAAGCCAGGCTCAGCTGAGATCATGAGAGCCCAGGAAGCAGTTATATCAGGGGTGTCAACCTGGGTCACAGCAGGCCCAGGCCCCCGGAAGCTGAGCTACCCTGTATGGGAAAGGAAGAACTAAAGCCAGACTTCAACTGCCCTTCCAGAGCCTGAGCTCATCACCGAGAACCTCTGTCTGTCCCTTCTCCTGCGAAGAGAAGGACGCCGGTGCCAGGGGAGCATGGGGTGGGGACAAGAAGGTCAGACATAGGCCTATGGCAGTTTGATCTGTTCCATACCTAGGATGGGGACTGGGGCCTGCTCAGCTTTCACCTTCCAGGGCTACCTGGAGCAATCCTGTGGGGAGCTGTGGGCTGTCCCCGTAGACTTCTGAGACGTCTTTCTTTACATCTGCAGGAAGATGTCAGAGCCCCAATCTTTTCCCTAGGAGAGGCTTCCCTAGATGGTGCGAGTCCTGGCCTGGGCCACTGTGGGTGTGACGAAGTTGAAGGTCCTGGTTCTGTGATGGCATAGGGGGCACACACAGTAACTTTCTGCCTTTCAGGGAGCACAGCGCCGCTCCACAGCAGGACACCTGAGCAGCCAGAAGCTAGAAAGATGCAAGCCCGCCTCCAAGTGGTCACATGTCATAACTGCAGCCCACAACCCAGACCCTCCAGGCAGAGGTGCCTGGGCAGCATCCACTATGGGAGGCCAGGCAGCCACCATCATCTGGCTCTGAAGATTCCACGTGCTCAGGTGAAAGAGAGGTGCCGGTTCTACATGAGCCAAGGAGCATCAAAGTGTCACACACCCATGCATTCAAACTTCCACCTTTTCTCATGGTTTTAGAAATAAGGATGCATAGGCCGGGATTGGTGGCTCACGCCTGTAATCCCAGCACTTTGCGGAGCCAAGGCAGGCGGACTACCTGAGGTCAGGAGTTCAAGACCAGCCTGGCCAACATGGCGAAACCTCATCTCTACTGAAAATACAAAAAATAGCCACGTATGGTGGCACTCGCCTATGATCCTAGCTATTTGGGAGTCTGAGGCAGGAGAAATGCTTGATTCGGTGGAGGTTGCAGTCAGTCAAGATCACACCATTGCACTCCAGCCTAGGTGACAAGAGTGAAACTCCGTCTCAAAAAAAAAAAAGAAAGAAAGAAAAGAAAAAAGGATGCATGTTCGGTGAGTTCTAACAACCTACTCCATTTAGTTTGTAAGCATTAGTCTTGGGCCAAAAGTCACGTCCACCCGATGCTGGGATTCCACCTCAATCAAATGAGGCAATTGGACTGTACTGCAGCTAACTGCTACTTACACATCAGAGTTACCCAACATATTTATCTACCCCCCTGACCCAGGCTGACTGAATCAGCATCCCTGGGTGTGGGCTGGGAATGTGTCTTTTCAGCACACTTCCCCAGCAAGATAAAAGTGCATCTGTAAACTGAGAGCAGGAAACCAGGGGGCAAGATTGTCAACTCATGGAGTCAGGGACATGTTTAATTCATTTGTGGATCCCCTAGTACTGGCACATAGAAAGCGTCCCATATTATTTGCAAAATGAATGAATGAATAAATGAGCAAGTAGGTGAATGAATGATTCTGAGGTCTCCTCCAGCTTTGACAGCCTACGACCGTGTGACTCCTGCATATGCATGAACACAGACACAGACACTACACACATGCAGACACACATACACACTTGAAGCAAAGAGGGATGAAGCCTGCCACGCTGCAGGTGGTCCTAGCTGCCTGACCTCCCTTCCTCACACACTGACACACTTCCGTCTTTGTTGACCTGTATTTATTGTGCACCCATTGGGTGCATGGCCTAGCCCCAGGACCTGGCCGGAGACCCAAACATGGCCTCCAAGGGCCAGCCTGACTTTGTGGAGGTCCAGGCCCCAGAGCTGATTACAAGCACGGGAAGGGAGGAGAGTGGCCCAGCAGGAAGGCTGGGGAGGCAGTGCGTCAGCCAGCAAGGCAGCAGTGGGTAGCAGAGGCCCCCTCTTGGCGGGCAGCCTACTTGCACACTTGGCTGAACGGAGACAATGGTGGCTGCTCCCTCCAGCCCAGCCTCCTTCCTACAGGCAGAGCCCCAAGTCCATGAGTCTCCGGAAGCTCCCTCAGAGAACAAGTCCAGCTGGGAGGCAGCCAGAGGGCAGGACGAGGGGATTTCCCAGAGGGGAGCAGCGGAGACCCTCTGAGCTGTCAGAGATGGGGAAGGGGTCCAGGCACCTTCGTCCAGGAAGGAAGCTTTAAGGCATGTGTAGGAAGGCGCACAGAAGACTCTCCCAAGCCTGGCCTAGGCCTCACCTGGTCTCCAGCCTCCATCCCACCCCTCACAACTCTCCTGAGCCGTGGCTCCTGCCAGGCAGACCCCTAAGGGAAACTGTCGCCACCTTTTACTTCTCTATCCTCTCCAGTGGTCTGAACCTAGAGAACCTCCTTCCCTGCTCTGTTGGAACAAAGGCTTCTTGTTCCCAGGGTTCCAGAGTTCACTGCAAAGCTCTGGAGGCCCCACCCCTCCCAGCCCTCACTCATGCCATCAGCCCTGCTCTGTTGATGGGCAGTTGGGTATGTGAGGCTGTTTCATCTGCTTCAGGGGAAAGGACGACTGTAGGGGGAAAGGAGACAAAGGCACGGGGCCCCACAGCCATGCGGAGCCCTTGAAGCCCCCCAAGGTCCCTGCCCAGAAGGCTGTCCCTTCAGTGGGCAGGACCTTAGCGACCCTGCTTCCTGCGTCACAGGAGGCTGATTGGGAATCTCTCAAGAGTCCCTAATTCACTCTCCTGGGGCCTCCCCAGGAAGGTCAGCTAATTCCCAGAGCAAGACCATTCTCAGAGCTGTGGCTCCCCTGGCTGGGTTGCCCAGGGGACCTCTGCTGCCCCAAGCTCTCCCCCAGAAGCCAAGGCCACACCACATATGCACTGGTTCTCAAACAAGTGCTGAGTTCCCAGCAGGTCTAGGAAATGAGGCCACTCTGGATTCTGGGGCCTGCAGGGTGACATGGGATGAGCTCCAGGAGGAAAGTCAAGTCCTCAACCTCCCTCTTCCCTTGGGTGTGGCCAGGGACTGGGGCTTCGGAGGGACTGCCATGGGGGTGGGGGGCAGCACAGCAGTATTAGGAAAGCTTCAGTGAGCATGAGAATGAGGGCCACAGGGAAATGAGGTTTGTCCTTTAGCAGGGAAAGGAGGTGCCTCCTCCGTCATGGTGGACTCATTGAAATAAGTCTCCTCCAGGGAGGTCCATCTCAAGTGTACCCTGGAGCAGGGGCCAGTGTCTCTGAGGTGGTGCGGCTTCACAGCTGATTGCGGTTCCGCTTGGGGATGATCTTCCGGTAGGTTCTGCGCTCTGAGATGTTGCGCTTCACCTTGGCTGTGGTGGGAGCCTCATCCTGGTGCAGGGACGGGCTTGAGTGGGACTTCTTCAGGCTGAGCTTGGGCTCCTGAGTGCCTCCAGCTTCCCTCCCCAGCTGCTCCTCCCACAGGTCCAGAGCATTGGAGGGGCAGCGCAGGCGAGCCACCAGCAGCTGCACGTAGGTCTCGTAGCGGGTTTTCTGCAACACACAGTCCCCACCACCTTAGCACCATCCTGGTTCCAGGCCGGGAGGAGGCTAGAATCGTGAGGGACAGCTCACAGGTACTTGAAGCTATGGTGATACAGACCTCTGCAGAAAGAGGGCTGGACCAACAGTGAGTGTCAGTATAATGCTTGGGCAAGCAGACTGCAGAGCATACCTCTGGATGGTATTATAATGACACATATCAGCCCAGCCCTTTATAATAACCAACCCCTTGGAGTGCTGTAACTAACATCTCTATGCCATGTTCCATCTTTGAGGCACTAAAAGATGTGTCACCCACTATGCCTGAGAGCTTTGCAGCCCTACACACAAACAGCTCACATCTGTACAGCCCTAATTGGGTCTGAATAGCATTTTAACAATTGGCATCTGTGGAGCATGATCCTAACTACCCTCATCTGCTTAACACTGTACTACTAAGGCCCCTGCAGCTAGCATCCTTGCGATATGGTTTCCAGTTTACAAAGTGCTTCCTCACCCTCCATCCCATTGGATCCTCATGCCAGCCCTGGGAGGGGCACAAATCACTGTGGAAGGGAGGGCTAGTGGCTTGCTAAAGGTCCTAGCTGGTCAGTGGGAGGAAGAGGTTGGGTCCTCACAGCCACACCCTGAAGCCTCTGAAAAGTGGGGAGTTCACAGCCATGGATACAATCACCAAGCCAAGGGATAGGCTGGGGCCTTGAAAGGCAGAAGGCTGCATGAGGGTGCAGTGGGGACAGGCAGGAGGCAATGTTGATTCCCACTTCCTGGTCTCTGCCTCTGGGTGGCCTCTGATTCCCTCTGTTTTCACACTGCATTAACCTATGCTTCCTCCCCAGTGGGCCCTCACCCTAAGCAGGCACTCAGGACCCCTGAAGCAGGCACCCAGTGTTAGGATCTGGGATGAAGTGACATGACACCAAAGCAGAATTGGGGAGTGTGGGTGGATGGGTGAGGGTTGGGGGAGACTAGGGGATGAAACATTTCAACATGGGCTGTAGAGCCAACAAAAGTCATTACTGGCCAGGGGCAGTGGATCACACCTGTAATCCCAGCACTTTGGGAGGCTGAGGCAGGCAGACCACTCAAGGCTGGGAGTTCAAGTCCAGCTTTGCCAATACGGTGAAACCCTGTCTCTACTTAAAATACAAAAATTGGCCAGGGGTGGTAGCTAACACCTGTAATCCCAGCTACTTGGGAGGCTGAGGCAGGAGAATCACTTGAACCTGGGAGGCGGAGGTTACAGGGAGCTGAGATGGAGCTACTGCACTCCAGCTTGGGCGACAGAATGAGACTTTATCTCAAAACAAAACAAAACAAAACATAAACAAAAAAACATGGTCATTTCTTAGTTAAGACCATAAATGGGGCATTTGAAGCAGCATGTAAATTTACCAGGTTTGGACAAGTAGTTTAATTTCTCTGTGCCTCAGTTTCTTTATCTGTAAAATGAGGATAACAGTACCTACCCAAAGTTGTTAGATAATTGAATGAGATAATCCATGCAAGGAAGACAAGCTCCATAAATACTACCTATTTGGCAGGTATTAGATGGAACAGTTCAGCTGAAATGTAGTTAATTCTTTCAACTTGGGAAAAATCAAATATACTCAGGAGAAAGTAAACTATAAAATAACGTCTGCTATGGGTGTTTCCAGACAAGCAGCTGCTATGTGCCCCCAGGACAAGAGGTGAAAGGCCTAAGTGCATGGGGACACACACTCTTTGCGCACGCCCGTGCACACGGGTGTCCCTATGGGAGTCCCTGCCCCTTTGCAGAGATCACACACGGGCCCCGCCTTCACACAAGCGCCTCTCCCCGCCCCGGCGCGGTCAGAGCAGTGACGGCTGCAAGGACCGAGGCAGCCTCGAGAGGGCGGAGAGGGTCCTGCGCAGCGGCGGGGAGGTGGGCTCGGCCCCTCACCTCGTACTCCAGGTACTCCTTCCGCAGGCGGTACTCCTCCAGCTCGCGGCTGCGGCCCCGCCGCTCTGGTAAGTTCCTCTGCAGATCCAGCAGGTCGTCCGAGGCAGCGTCCAGGCAGTTCTCATGGGATCGATGCTGCTCCTCCTGCGAGCGGCAGGCGGTGAGGGACGCTGTCCCGGGCGTCCCCTCCACCGCTTTCCGGGCCCGGGTGTGCTGCCCTCTTGGTCACCTCAGTTCCCAGGCCGGGTGCGCAGCCGGCCTCCAGCCTCCCTGAGCTAGTCCTAGGGCTCCAGGTGCACATTCCCAATTCAACGTACCCCACCCCTTCCCGGAGGCCATACCAGGGAGCTCTGGGCGGGGCCCACCGGCAAGATGGGCCGCACGAATCTGCGCTGGGAGCCCACGGCGGCGGGGAAGGGCGGTGCGGAGTGTGTGGCCGCAGCCAAGTTGATACGCGCGATCCAGGAGCTCATCTCCTTGGCAGTGCTGGGGCAAAGAAGGTCGTTGGTCCCCAGGGACACACAGTTGGTCCTGTCACCCTCCTCCCGCAGCCTCCTGTGGTTGGTTGCACAGCTGGCCAGCTGCTCAGGACTCAGCCTCCCATAGTTAGAGCCCTGCCACTAGCAGGGCACTCGACCTCTGACCATGGCATTTGTTATCAATAAAGAGGAAAATCTGGAGGCCGGGTGCTGTGGCTATGCCTTGGCAGGCGGATCACCTGAGGTCAGGAGTTCGAGACCAGCCTGGCCAACATGGTGAAACCCCGTCTCTACTAAAAATACACAAATTAGCCAGGCACGGTGGTGCGCGCCTGTAATCCCAGCTACTCGGGAGGCTGAGGCATGAGAATCGCTTGAACCCAGGAGGCAGAGGTTGCAGTGAGCCGAGATCGAGTCACTGCACTCCAGCCTGGGCGACAGAGCGAGACTCTGTCTCAAAAATAAAAAATAAAGAGGACAGTCTGAGAAAGTAACAGATTTTATAACAAATGCCAAACTTGGTCAATCGTTAGCAGCTTCCCAGAATCCTGTGTTCTGAACTGGGAGGCTTGATCCCACTGACAAGGAAAAGGCATATTGTGCTGGCAAAGTTGGCCAAGGATGGTGAGGAAGTAGGCAATGCCTGGACTTCATCCCTGGTCCTCAGCTCCTCTTCCTGCTGCCACATTCTAAGAATTTCTGATCAGTATGGCCATTCGCACCAGGGCCCCCGGGGTCCACAGGCCTCAGGTGTCAGCAGGGTCAGTGGAGAGAGAACTAGGGCAAGGCAAGGCCTTGCCACAGTCTCCCACCCCAGGGACTTACGGTGCCTGGAAGAGGTAGAGGCGCCAGTCAGCCGTGCGCAGCTGGAAGACATGCGGCTTCTTGGTGTAATGGGTGGCGGGGGTGGCCAGCGAGTGGTGCACCCCAACAGGCTCGTCCACCATTTGCCCCACCAAGCTCTCCCCCTCCAGGCAGTGGTCTTCTCCCTGCTACCAGTCACAGGGGCTCAGACAAGAGGTGACCATCAGCTGCCCACCCTCCAGACAGTTCTGGGCCTCTCTCAGTCTCCCATTCTGACAGGGGTGTTGGCTCCTTTCCTACCTTCAGGAAGTAGAGAACCATCCCTCGCAGTAAGGTGTGGAACATCTTCCAGCCACGCTTGCCCCATGGCGCTGTTCCAGGAACAGAACACAAATGTAGGTGGGGGCAACAGCATCCAGACACACTCAGACACACACAAGTGTGCATAAGCCCCCTGCCCCTCACACCACCTCCAGTCTCTCACCAGGATGCACACAAATGCAGAACATGCTAACACAAGAAAACATATACAATCATAAACAAACAGCATCCAGCATGAGGTCACTGTTCAGTACACATTGAGTCTCTCCACACACAGGCAATCCCTCCTGTAAATGAAACCATAGAACCACTCACACCCAAATATGGATATTCATACAGATCATCCTCTCTCCAACTCCAAACACACACCCACTACCCCAAGTAGTGGCAAACACCCAGGCACAAACACAGCTCCATCAGACAGCTTTCTAGTCCCTGCAGGATGCTCTTGACCTTGCATACCCATCCAGAGGGGCTCAAGGGCTCAGGGCCCGGCTTTGGGGTGTCCTTCCCTGTGTACCCCACTCTGAACACCACCTGCTCTCTTTTCCCCCTACCTCTCCACCCTGGTCTTGTGTGGTGAGCCCTAGGGCCCCGGCGGCTTCACAGCAAATGCTAATTCCCATCCTGGTCGCCCCACCCTGTTCAATCAGTGCTTGCACATTAGTCTGCTGAGATCACCACTCTGGTCATGTTGGTACCCTAATCAAAAGCCTTCAGCTGCCTGCGGAATGAGGCCCAAACGCAGGCCCTGGCAATTTTGCCACAAGTGTACCTCCCTTGCACACACCCCATGTTCTGAGCAAACTTGGCTTGCTGTTTTCTCTGTGTGGGATGCCCTGTGCCCAGCTTCCAAATTCCAGACCCTCTTCTTCTCCAAAGTTCAGTGCAGATACCGTCACTTACCAGGAGCCTTACCTCTCCCTGTCCCCACATCCCACTTCCAAAGCAAAACCAAAAACCTTTTGCTCCTCACTTGATTCAGCCTCTAGACACTCAGCTCTTGCTACCTTTTTGTCCCAGACATTGACACACTTGTCTAATCTCTATCTTACTACAGGGACTCTGGGGTCCAGGAATAACTAGACCTGTTTTGTCTGGGTTCTCCCACCTACCCTCTAGCACCTCACACAGCATCCAGCACGAGGTCACTGTTCAGTACACATTGAGGAAGGAACGTGGGCTGGCTGCCTGTCCTCAACACGGGCCATCTCTCTGCACACCTGTGCATGCATCCGCACAGGTACCTGAGCAGGGCCGCTCCCAGCACACCACCCTGTTTGTGGGCAGCAGACACTCACTCTTCTTGCCATCTGCATCTTGATGCATCTTCCGAGCCAGGATGCCCTGCTTGTAGGTGGGCACCGTAGGATCCTGAGCCAGATGGAGGAGGGGGTTGCTCATCTTGCCAGCTGGCAGGGACGGCCGGGCCTTCTCAGGTTTGGCTGCGTCTTCTTCATCCCTGAACAACAGAGAATCGGGCTGGAAGTGCTGACTACGCAAAGACCACTGGGAGGTATCCATTGTCTCCCAGAGCCTCAGCAACCTCTCTTTTCCTGGGGAGCCACACCCCAGGACCCCCCCAACAGGAGTCCTCCTTCAGAGCAGACCCATCAATTCCCGAAAACTCTGCCGTACCCCATGTTCCACTACCACTGGCCCTCCAGCATTACTTGGGCTCCTCTATGCTGTCTCCCCAGAGCCCTGCCTCTGGCTTTGTCCCACTCAGAGGGGAACACTATTTGAGTTTCTCTAAATCTTAGATGGGTGACAGAGGGAGGGCAGCCCAAAGACAGGGGAGGGGAGTGAGGAGGACAGGGGAAAGGGGGTCTCACTCACACGGCCCACTCGAGCTTCTCGCTGCGGATAGACCAGTAGAGGGCCTGGAACAGAAGCACACAGGTGGGCAGGGAAAACTCAGGACTGTGGAGCCTAAAGCCTCTTTGTCTGGCAGAGGTAGGATAGGGGCATGTGTACAGCCTGCCTCCTCCACCCACAACATAGCTACCCTTCCTCCTTGAGTAGGCAAGCATGCATCCATCTATCCATCCATCCATCCATCCATCCATCCATCCATCCATCCATCCATCCATCCATCTGTGCAGCAAAGTATTTCTGGAGCATTTCCCAGTGACAAGCACTATGCTGGGTGCTAAAGACATAAAGATGACCTGCTGGGCGCGGTGGCTCACGCCTGTAATCCCTGCACTTTGGGAGGCCGAGGCAGGTGGATCATCTGAAGTCAGAAGTTCGAGACCAGCCTGGCCAACATGATGAAACCCCATCTCTACTAAAACTATGAAAAGTTAGCTGGGAGTGGTGGCATGCACCTGTAATCCCAGCTACTCAGGAGGCCTCAGCCTCAGCAAGAGAATTGCTTGAACCTGGGAGGCGGAGGTTGCAGTGAGCCAAGATCACACCACTGCACTCCAGCCTGGGTGACAGGACGAGATTCCATCTCAAAAAACAAACAAACAAAAAAAGATGATGACCAAGGCAGACAAGTCCCTGTCCTGCCCATGCTTAGTGAGGCCTTAACTGGTTCTCATGGAGGAGAAATGAATTGCCTTCCTGGCATCCTGCTGGGAGGGATCTGATGGAGAAGAAACTGGCTGACCGATCCCCACAATAAATGAGCAATAAATGAATGAATGATGCGCTAAAAGTTTGACGTATTAATGTAGATGTTATCTCACTTGCTTTTATAGCCCTTGCAGTGCCTAGCAAGATGTCTGGCACATAGTAGGTGTTCAGTAAATGTTCATGAAGGAGAGCCATGTACCATATAACAGCATCACGATGGTTCAGTCAAGGATGAACTGCATACATGATAGTAGTCCCGTAAGATTATGATGGAGCTGTCAAGTGTATCATTTTTAATCTTTTCTATCATGTTTTTATTGTACCTTTTCTATGTTTAGATACACAAGTACAGCACTGTGCTAGAATTGCCTGCAGTATTAAGTACAGCCGTGTGCCATGCAGGTTTGTAGCCCAGAAGTAATAGGCTATCCCATATAGCCCTGGTGTGCAGTGGGCTGTACATCTAGGTTTGTGTAAGTTCACTCTATAATGTTCACACAATAGTGAAATTGCCCATCGATGCATTTCTCAGAACATACCTTCATCGGTAAGTGATGCGTGACTATGATGAAACAGCAAATGATTTTAATTGCTTATGACACACATGCTGTGTGCCAAGCACCGTGCTGAGCACTTGACAGATTTTATTTCACCTTGATAATGGCATTGTAAAGTGGTTAATACCCTCAGGAGGAACTTGAGTTGGCCAAGAGGGGGCAAATTGCCCAAGACTAGAATTCAAACCCGGGAACACCAGGCTCCCAAGTCTGAGCTCCGGACTTTCACCGTGTGTAGCTCTGCCCTTCTCAGACTTTGAAGGGGTAAGAATGACTTGAAAACTTAAGAAAATATTTTAGGGGTCCCAGTCTCAGAGAGTCTGATTCAGTAAGTCCAGCACAGGGAGCCAGCAGATTTGCATGGCTAACAAATTCCAAGATGCTTCTGATGCTGCCAGCCAGGGACCACACTTTTACTAGCCTGCAATAAATAAGCCCTGTTCTCTCAAGGATATTTTGGCAAAGCCAGTCTCAAGCTCAGCATCTCCCTTGGAACAAAGAACCAAGGCTGCAGGTCCTAAGTAGGGATCCCCGGGTCCTGAGCCCGTAAGAAGATCCCATGGCACATACCTTTAGCAGCTCCTTGGGGAAGTTCCCGCCATCCCTCAGCCCGTTCAGGTTGGTTATGAATTCCTGGCAGCTCATGCTCTTGCCAATGTTCTGTATCCACGGAGAAGTGGGATGACTTGAGCACACCCTCCATCCCAATAGAATAACCCCCCAGCCAGCCACCATGGAACCCTTTCCAGCTCCCCAGACCCACATCCCTCAGGGGTGTTCCCTGCCCGGTCTCAGGCCTCTGGTCTTCTCCTCCCCAAACCCCTTGCCACAGCCCCGGCCTCAGTTCCCACAGGGACTCTCTCCACCGTCTTACCTGTCCGTGCAGGTCCGTGTTAAGGAGCATGATTGCACATGTCAAGGTGTGTACAGAATCTGCCCCAGAGATAGGGGAGTGGAGAGAAAGCTCACTGGAACCAGGGTTCCTGTTTCCTTTGCCCACACTGGGTGGGGTAACCTCAGAAACCCTGGAATGCTTCCATTCTCCACAGTCCCCAACACACTCCCCCCAGTTCACTGTCACCTACTAAACTCCCAAGCAGACAAGGGCACCCCAAAGTTTCCCTGCTCTGCTGTCAGGGTCAGCCCCTCCCTACCTACTGAGGGGAAGACCCCCAGATTGCAGTGGTGGAAGCGTCTGGAGAACTGGTAGAGGATTCGCTCCCGTTCCTGAGTCTCCCCACTGAGCACCAATGCCTGGAGGAAGCTCCTGAAAAGAAGGGCCAGAGTCAAGGAGAGAGCCCAGGAGCTTAGGGCCAATCAGATCCCGGCCTCAGGCTGGTGCCACTGCCCCCGTGCCATCCTCCACAGCCTCCCCAGAGAGGACCCAAAGACATTACCGGAGGGCTCGGTCCAGGCTCTGGCCTCCAAACTGGAAGAAGGACAAGTACTCCTCAGCCACAGCCCTGCTAAAGTCATTGCTGCAGAGGGAAAAGGGGCATGGAGTCTGCACTAGGGGCCTGGGCTGGGGCCGCAGATGCACTGGGGCCCCCAGGACTTGCACACATTATGGGGCCTGATGCAGTGGGGGTGAGCAAGGGAAGGGCGCGGGCACACTGGGCCTTGGGTCCTGACAGGACAAGGGGGCAGCCAGGGTCTGGTATGCCCTGCTACCCTATTCAGTGTACACTGGGCGACACCGGGAGAGACCTATGGACTCTGGTTGGCAAGGCAGCGAGGCCCAAGGACCAAGGGTGTGGAGAAGAGGTGACACAGTGTGACCGTGACTGAGAGGAAGCAGCAGACACAGTGAAGGTCTGGGGGAAGAGTTGGGAGGGGAGATGGGGAGGGAACAGGGCAGGGCCGGGAAGGGGAGGGTGGCCAGTGGAGAGAGCCCTTCGGCAGCTCTTCCCTGGCTGCCTCAGCCTCCAGCCTTCCCCAGGCTCAAAGCCCCTTACTTCTTCTGCAGGTAGGCAGCCACTTCAGACTTCCGAAAGCCCTCCAGGTGATAGAGGCGTGAGGCCAAGTTCCAGGCTACCTTGTTGTTCCTGATGCCATTAGCTAGCTTGTCTCCAGCTGGCGGTCTCTGGCCTTCCTCTGGGGACCGTGCTTGGGGCATAGGGCTCCCAGGAAGCCTAGAAGAGTTCATTGGTGTCCTCAGATTCTCACTTGAGATAGACATGCAGGAGCTCTGGGTCAAGGGTTCTTGCAGGACACTTGTGGCAAGAGTTCCCCGAGCACAGGGCCTTGAATGGTGGGGCCTGGAGGAGCTGGACCCAGGCCGTCACTCAGGGAAGAGACAGAGTCGCAGCCAGACTGACTTAGCCTGGCCTGGGACCAGGAGAACCCCAAGAGGAAGGTAGTCATGCAAGGTCTCCAGGTCTGGGGCCCTGCGCTTTCTCAGGTAAAGCACAGCCATGTTCCGAGTTTATCTCACCTCAGGCGGCAGGTGCGTCCCTGTGAGGACCCCAGCGTTGTTTTCTCCAATGCAAGGCACGTGGGATTGTCTCCCTCACCTGTCCTGCGGTCCTCCTATACCTCCTTGTCCCTTCCTCACCTCCCAACTCTGGCTGTAGCCTCCACTCCTAGATCTGGAGCCAAGAAAGCTGAAAGGATGGGCTGAGAACAGGAAGCTAGGTGAGCTCTAGTAATGGCAGCAGCTGGGGTCGTTCAGGAGGTGGTCCTCAGCCTCTCCCTTCCCCCACCTAGCAGCCTGGATGACTAGGAGACTGGGTGGTGACCTATGATCCAGTGTGAACAGGCCCAGATGACCCCCAGCAGACTCAGAACCTCCGAGTCTGGCACTAAGACTCTCAGATGTCACTCACTCTGATCTTTACCTGACTCTTCTGCTTCCCCCACAATGTCACAATCAGGTGTGGGGTATTCTAGTTATTTAAACATTCATTATCCAGTGATACAGTTAGGAAGTTGAACCAGTAAGCAGAATACATCATAATATGAAAACATTCCGTGGGGCTAGGCGCACGCCTGTAATCCTACGACTTTGGGAGGCCAAGGTAGGTGGATCACTTGAGGCCAGGAGTTCGAAGCCAGCCTGGCCATCATGTCAAAACCCCGTCTCTACTAAAAATACAAAAATTAGGCACGGTGGTGCAGGCCTGTAGTCCCAGCTACTCGGGAGGCTGAGGCAGGAGAATCGCTTGAACCCAGGAGACAGAAATTCCAGTGAGCTAGTATTGCACCACTGCACTCCAGCCTGGGCGACAGAGCAAGATGCTGTCTCAAAGAAAAGAAAAGAAAAAGAAAACAATCCCTGATACACAGACCTATAACATTAGAATTCACTTAAGCACCCTCGCTACCTAACACGGCTGGGTCAGGGTTAATGGGAGGGTTAACCCCACTCCCATTACGGTGTCCTTGGGTGATGGTGACAGAATGTCAATCAGTGGCAGAAACCAAAGAACCATCTTTTATATGCATCTGGAAACTAGGCTGCCCTGTGGAGAGGTTCATAGGCTTGGTAGCCAGAGAAGTTCCAGCCTCTGAAAAGGGAGGGTTCTTCATGCCAAAAATTAAAGTTCACCCAACCCAAAATAGAAGTAAGTAAATCTAACTAAAATGAGAACATACTTTCATAGCAAATAATGAAAAGGTTTAATTGGAGCTTTATCTTGGTAAATGATACTAGACATTGTTCAAATAAGTTTATTTAATCTTATATTAAACACAATACCTAAAATTTAATTTTCCCAGCGCAAGTTTTCTGGCTGGATAAGACATCTTGTATTCATGCTTGATTTTCACAGTAAGATCATAAAGGCTGTTAAAAACAGTAACAGGCTGGGTGCAGTGGCTCATGCCTATAATCCCAGCACTTTGGGAGGCTGAGGTGGGAGGATTGCTTGAGCTCAAGAGTTGGAGACCAGCCTTGCGGTCTGCCTGGGCAGCAGGGCAAGGCCACATCTCCACCAAAAATAAAAATAAGTAAAAATTAGCTGGGTGTAGTGGTACACGCCTGTGGTCCCACTTACTTGGGAGGCTGAAATGGAAAGATCACTTGAGCCTGGGAGGCTGAGGATTCAGTGATTCATGATTGTACCTCACACTCCAGGCTGGGCAACAGAGTGAGATCCTGTCTCAAAATATAATAATGATAAAAACAGCTATTTTGAATTATAATTCACATACCATCCAATTCACACATTTAAAGTGTACAATTTACAGCCAACTGATCTTCAACAAAGTAAACAAAAACATAAAGTGGGGAAAGGACACACTTTTCAAAAAATGGTTTTGAGATAATTGGCTAGTCACAAGAAGGACACACTTTTTCACAAATGGTGTTGGGTAATTAACTAGCTGCAAGAAGGAGAATGACACTGGATCCTCATCTCTCACCTTATACAAAAATCAACTCAAGATGTATTAAAGACTTAAATCTAAGACCTGAAACTATAAAAATTCTAGAAGATACAGCCAACTGATCTTCAACAAAGTAAACAAAAACATAAAGTGGGGAAAGGACACACTTTTCAAAAAATGGTGTTGAGATAATTGGCTAGTCACAAGAAGGACACACTTTTTCAACAAATGGTGTTGGGTAATTAACTAGCCGCAAGAAGGAGAATGACACTGGATCCTCATCTCTCACCTTATACAAAAATCAACTCAAGATGTATTAACGACTTAAATCTAAGACCTGGAACTATAAAAATTCTAGAAGATAACGTTGGAAAAACCCTTCTAGACATTGGCTTAGGTAAGAATTTCATGACCAAGAACCAAAAGCAAATGCAATAAAAGCAAAGATAAATTGCCAGGACTTAATTAAACTGAAGAGTTTTTGCACGACAAAAGGAACAGTCAGTAAACAGAAAACCCACAAAGTGGGAAAAAATCTTCACAATCTATGCATCTGACAAAGGACTAATATCCAGAATCTACAATGAACTCAAACAATTCAACAAGAAAAAAACAAACAGTCCCATCAAGAAATGGGCTAAGGACATGAATAAACAATTCTCAAAAGAAGATATACAAATGGCCAATAAATACATGAAAAAATGCTCAACATCACTAATGATCAGGGAAACGCAAATCAAAACCACAATGCAATACCACCTTACTCCTGCTAGAATGTCCATAATCAAAAAATCAAAAAATAGATGTTGGCATGGATGAGGTCAATAGGAAACACTTCTACACTGCTGGTGGAAATATAAACTCATACAACCACTATGGAAAACAGTGTGGAGATTCCTTAAAGAACCAAAAGTAGAATTACCATTTGATCCAGCAATCTCACTACTGGGTATCTACCCAGAGGAAAATAAGTCATTATAAGAAAAAGATATTTGCACACACATGTTTATAGCAGCACAATTCACAATAGCAAAATAGTGGAACCAACCAAAATGCCCATCAAACAACGAGTGGATAAAGAAACTGTGGTGTGTGTGTGTGTGTGTATATACATATATACATATATACACACACACTCCCACAATTATATATCTACAATTATATATAATTGAATCATATATGATTGAATATACATATATAGATTGACATACATATATATATTATTGAATACTACTCAATCATAAAAAGGAATGAATTAATGGCATTCACAGAAACCTGGATGAGATTGGAGACTATTATTCTAAGTGAAGTAACTAAGGAATGGAAACCCAAACATCATGTGTTCTCACTTATAAGTGGGAGCTAAGCTATGAGGATGCAAAAGCATAAGAATGACACAATGGACTTTGGGGACTCAGGGAAACAGTGGGAAGCGGGTGAGGGATAAAAGACTACAAATAGGGTGCAGTGTACACTGCTCTGGTGATGAGTGCATCAAAACCTCACAAATCACCATTAAAGAACTTACTCATGTAACCAAACACTAACTGTTCCCCAATAACCTATGGAAATAAAAGTTATAAAAAAGAAAGAAAAGAAAATTCAAGTTAAAAAAATAAAATAATAAAGTGGGGTCAGGCACGGCAGCTCAAGCCTGTAATCCCAGCACTTTCAGAGGCTAAGGCAGGTGGATTTGAGAGTTCAAGACCAGTCTGATCAAGAGTTCAAGACCAGCCTGGTCAACATGGTGAAACTCCCTCTCTACTAAAAGTACAAAAATTAGCCAGGCATGGTGGCACACGCCTGTAATCCTAACTACTCAGGAGGCTGAGGCAGGAGAGTTGCTTAAACAGAGGTTCAGTCGCTGCAGAGGTTGCAGCGAGCCAAGATTGCACCATTGAACTTCATTCAGCCTGGGCAGCAAGAGCAAAACTCTGTCCCAGAAATAAATAAATAAATAACTAAATAAAGTGTATAATTTTATGATAATTTATATTTGCATACTTTTTTTTCAAAGTGCTCCCTCATCTAAGTAT
>NW_012118465.1:529883-546931 GCF_000951035.1 Colobus angolensis palliatus | reverse complement strand
ACCCCAGCTGCTGCCATTACTAGAGCTCACCTAGCTTCCTGTTCTCAGCCCATCCTTTCAGCTTTCTTGGCTCCAGATCTAGGAGTGGAGGCTACAGCCAGAGTTGGGAGGTGAGGAAGGGACAAGGAGGTATAGGAGGACCGCAGGACAGGTGAGGGAGACAATCCCACGTGCCTTGCATTGGAGAAAACAACGCTGGGGTCCTCACAGGGACGCACCTGCCGCCTGAGGTGAGATAAACTCGGAACATGGCTGTGCTTTACCTGAGAAAGCGCAGGGCCCCAGACCTGGAGACCTTGCATGACTACCTTCCTCTTGGGGTTCTCCTGGTCCCAGGCCAGGCTAAGTCAGTCTGGCTGCGACTCTGTCTCTTCCCTGAGGCACTGGGTCCAGCTCCTCCAGGCCCCACCATTCAAGGCCCTGAGCTCAGGGAGGCACCCTTGCAACAACTAACCTGCATGGACTGCACCGTTATGTCCATGACATGAACCACTGCTGGCTCCTGCTAGTGCCATTAATATGACTCACATTCAGCCAATTAGAGAACAAAACCCCTTTTTCAGTGTAGAGAGCCCAGGGGTTGACAGTCTTGAGGCAGCATTCTGGGACAAGTACGCATCTAGGATGGTTTCCCAGTTGGCCTATTCCTACCTCTGGTCACAGTTCTGGGGTTACACAATCCTATGTTGGGCCCCAGGATCCATTCCCTTGGTCCCCATCAAACCTCCACTTGATGAGATCTGAGCCAGTGCCCCAGGCCTAGGTTCTTTGGTGAATGCCTCCCAGATACTTCCTCAAATTCAAAGCTGTCCATAATCCCCACATCACAAGCTCTGACCTTGTACTTCCCTGGCCTGCCAGCATGACTCCCATTTTTCTGGGCAGGCACACGCCCTTGCTCAGGTTCCCTGGACACTTCCGCCCCTTCCTCCTCTCCTAGTCTCCAACTGTGGATGCTTCTTTGAAAGCCCTGCCCCAGCACACTCAGATCTCACCTCCACATGTACAACTATCTGCTGTTTTGTTTCTGATGCTTCTGAACCTTATGGTCTTTCTCAAAACTCTTTCCTGGTGCCCACTCATATAATCCTTGCTTAACAAATATGAGTAGGCTTAATTCCAATGTGCATTTCTCACGCTCCATCCAGACTAGGATATTCTTAAACGTATCCATCATTAAGAGCATGACAGCCAATTAGTCTGAGACTTACTGTTCTGCCGAAGTCCGGTGAATGTCAGGCTGGGTGTCTCCAGTTTCTGCAGGCCTGGCTATTCCTTCACTCTTTACGTCCTCGCCTGGGTTTGGGGCCTCCCCTGCCTCCTCTTTCTTCAAGGACCTTGGCTCTTCCCCATCCGTCTCCAAGAGTGAAGAATGTGAAGCGCCTAGTGTCCACTTGGGCAAAATGCCTGAGCTGTGGTGCTGAAGCTGCGGGCTGCCCTCCTGGGACGATGCAGGGCTGGGCCTGGGACCAGGGCCTCTGCTCTCAGATTCTGGGCTGCTAGGCTCTGGAGAAGAAGCTGGGCTCCTCCAGGGGCTGGAGGCCAAGGTGGGACCAGATTCCTGGAGGTGCCCAGCCTCCGTCTCACCTGAGGAAGAATGTGAAGTGAGGCGGGCACAGGGCAGGAGGCAGGAGAACAGCCTGGGCACCACCTCCAGAGGCTCCCTCCCTGGGGCTCCTCCCCTGGAGCCTGGCAGCATGCCCTGTCCCTCCCTCAGGCAGTGACCTCTCCCACTTGCAGAGGCAGCAGACAGCGGGCTCCCAGGACTCCAGCCTCCAGGCAACTAAGGGCTCAGGACCTTTGCTAAACCACTAAGACCCAGAGGTAAGAAATGCTGGGCCTTCTGTACATTTCCTTCATTTACTTTCTAAAGAGGCAGGATTTAACCCCAAGTCTGTCTGGCTTAAACACAATACAATGGGACCCATTAATGGCAACCATGGATCCAAGAATGATCTTTGTTCCCACTCCAAATTCCAAAGACTTCCAGGACCCAATTTCCCAAACCCCCTTATTAGGGCTCACCTCTGTCCTGGGAGTTAAGAGTCACCTGGGGCCAAAAAGGACCTCCTCCCTGCCAGCCCTCAGGGCTGGGAGAGGCCTGTTGAGAGAGGCAAAGGCATTCCCATGAGCCCTGGAGGCACAGAGAGGTGGATGGGGGAGAGGCCAGGCAGGGAAATGATGGGGAAAGGAGGGGTTGGGAAGGATGCCATGAGTAGGCAGAAGCCCCACCGTAATCCTCCCACCCAGGCTGGAGCCTCAGTTCAGAAAGTCCTGGATGTGAGAAGCTCCACATGCTAGGATTGTCGGTGCTAGGCCCTGGAACTGAATGGGCTCATATTCCTCCTCCAAAGATGGAGAAAGTAAGGCCCAGAAAAGGGAAGTGACTTGCCCAAGATTGCACAGGATGTGCAGCAGGGACAAAATCAGATCCAATACATCCTGATTCCCAGTTGAATGCTTCGTCCACACACGGTGCTGCAGATGGAGCAGGACCAAGCCTATCTCCCTGAGAAGTCTAGAGAGAAACAGAGGAGAGAAGGAGAGAAGAGGTGACTAGAGGAAAATTGCTCCCAGGGCCTTCCTCAAATCCCATGAGGCCTCCCTTCACAGTCTGCCCAGATGGCCTTGCCTCAGGTGGTGCCAGCCCAAGGAGGTGCTGTGTTTTAGGGAGGGTGATAGCCCCAGGCACTGGGCTGGGTGGGCTCTCCCTTCACAGACAGAAGCCAATCTCCAACTTATAGCGCTCCCAGGCTTCCCTCTGAGAAGTTAGTGCTCGGAGCAAGAAAGTCCATGGCAGGCGCAGTGGCTCATGACTGTAATCCCAGCACTCTGGGAGGCCCAGGCCGGTGGATCACCTGAGGTCAGGAGTTCGAGACCAGCCTGGTCAACATGGTGAAACCCTATCTCTACTAAAAATACAAAAATTAGCTGAGTGTGGTGGCACACACCTGTAATCCTAGCTACTTGGGAGCCTGAGGCAGGAGAATCGCTTGAACCTGGGAGGTGGAGGGTCAGCCGAGATGGCACTATTGCACTCCAGCCTGAGCAACATAGCAAGACTCCGTCTCAAAAAAAAAAGAAAAAAGAAAGTCCTGAGAAAATGGACCTCCACAGGCACAGCCCTAACTGCCACTGCCCTACACTGAGGGCCTTGGCCCATGTGGAGGGGACTCCCATCAGTACCTAGGAGGTCCTCTGATCTTAGGGCTACAGTGACAGAGTTGCCCTGGCTAATAGAGTTGCTCTGGGTAATAGAGTTGCCCTGGCTAATAGAGTTGCTCTGGGTAATAGAGTTGCCTTGGCTAATAGAGTTGCTCTGGGTAGTAGCTCTTCATTGTTCTCAGGGAATTGAGAGATTAGAAAATTACAGCCACACTCTACTATATTGAGTCTCCTTATCTCTTAAAGAGAGGCTTCCCTGGGAAAACTGTGCTCCCTATTGTCTCACAGAGCATGTCCCCATCCTTAGTTGATATTAAGAATCTCTGCCATTGTCATATGGGCCTGATCTATTGACACTGGACGTGGGAAGAATGACAGATGGTGAGCTTAAAGTAACAACATGCTGAAATCTGTCAAGAAGAGAGAGGACAGGACTTTTGAAATAGGCATCTCTCTGCTAGGGGCAGAGGTCACCCTTGCAGGCTGAGCACTGCCCTGCTAACAGTTGGGAATGTCTTGGAGGTGGGAGGGGAAGAATCAGAATGGCCTGGAACATGCTGCAATTGGAGGACATGTTTGTTCTCCAAACGTATCTAAGCATAGCCTCTTGGAGCTGGTGAGATAGAGACATTTGTGGACTTAATTATCAGCTGACATCAGCTGACATCATGGCATTGATAAAATGTCCTATCATTCTGACGAAAACACTGGTCCTGATTTTCTGCTCTATTACCCTGCTATATACTGATGCAGGTTATCCCAAAATCTCTTCACATCAGAAAAGAAGGTCCTGGGCCTGGTGACCCCCGAGGAAGACCCTCCCTTCTGTGTTCCCAGCACAGCCCCGGTTGGTTCCCAAGACTGGGCTTACCTCACTCTCCCCCTGACCAGGAGGTGCTGCAGGAACCCCCTCAGTGGCAGCCACTGAGGCCCAGCAGATGGAGTGTGGTTTATAGACGGGCACAGGGAATGGAGGGGTACGATGCCCACTGGTAGCAGCACTGTCCCCCAAATCCGGCTCACTTTCCAGTTCCCACAGCACCGTCCCTTCTGGGAGGTGAGTCTCCAGAGTTGCTGGGCTCTCAGGTCCAGTTCTCACACTTGCATGGGAGTCTGAAGCCCCCCAGGAAAAGCGCTCTCCAGAAGCACTGTTCTCTGAGAAAGGACTCCCCAGGAAGAGGGGGTTGCTGAAGAACATGCTATCCTCCTCAGCTACCCACTGTGGGGAAGAGTCTGGGGTTCCCTCTCTCAGACATGCCTGGCCCTCCCCCTCAGGCTCGCTGCTGTCTTCCCCTGAGTCTTCATCTTCAGGTGGGCTGGAGTGCAGGCCTGTGACTCCAGGGAGGTCCACAGGGGGCGTGGGGAGACAGCATTTCAGCCCAGCCTTGAGCCCTTCTGTCTTCTCCAGCTCCTCCTCCAGGTCTAGGACACACATCTGGGCCTGCAGGATGCCTGCCCAGAACACTACCTGCGTGGACGTGCTCCGATTCTGCTGTGGGCTCCCCAGTAGATGGCTGTTCACAGGTGACCCTGGTGATGCTGTGCTCTGCCTGTGCTCCCCCTGGGCAGAGCAGCTCCCCAGGTGTGTGAGCTCCACACCAGAGCCCCAGGGAGGAGCATCTTGTCTGGTAGATTCAGGAGGGTCAGTGGCCCAGGTTTGCTCCTCGCAAGGCTCCGGTAGATCCTCATGGGTGCACGTTTCCCTTGGGCACTCTCCTGGGTGGGGCTCCAGGCTGTCTCCCAAGTACGGATTGAGAATTTCCATGGGCTGGGGTTGACCAGAGAGTCTGTGGTCACCCATCATCCATAGAGCAAAAGCTGTGCAGGAGTCCCCCGGAGTATCTGCTTTCACAGTCTCACTGTGTGGACTAGGGGGAGCACTGACCGCCGGGGCAACTGGGAATCCATATCTACCCTGGAAATGCCCAAAGCAAGTGCAGGTTAGGGAAGGGCTGTCAGCCTTTGGAGGCACATATGTAGTGTGTTAGATATGTTTGGAGTGTCTTTCCCATCTAAGCCCTCTGCTAAGGGACAGTGCCCACCACAGCCCTGCTGGGAGGAAGGAGTGTACCACATATTCTATCTGACCCCACAGTCTCTAAACTTGCACCAGGGCAGCACCTGCCCCAAAGACACCCATCTGTTGGCTGAAGGTAGCCCATGTGGCTTAGCTGAAAAGAACAAACTGGCCAAATCAGATCCTTCTCTTGGGCATTTGGATTGGAGAGCGTGGAGACCGAGGTGGTTGGCAGCAGGAACAGAAGGTGGAAATGCTTTTAGGTATCAAGGAAGCAGCCACATGCTTTGGTCTACATTCTGTTTACAGAATGTAAACCAAAGCAGTAAACCAAAGCATGTGGGAGCCAAACAGACACAGACTGTAGGTAGAGAATGCAGCCGACTCACGGAAGAAGCAGGGACCCACAAAAGGAAGGCCACAGCCTGCCTTACTTCCACTTTCCAAGGCTCCTATCCTTGGGGCCTACCCTGTTCACGAGGCTGGTTCACAGGCTGCTTCTTGGTCCTTGTAAGCTATTGACAGCTTGGAATTTGGCCCAGGTGGATGCAGCAAGGGGCTCTCTGCTCAACTCAGTCCAAGCCCTCATGAAGGGAGGATGCTTCGGTCCTGCTGCCCACCACTCAGCAGACTACCTGCTGCGTGGAGAGCAGATCCCTGCCTTCTAGGGAAGAAGAGGCTGGGATGTGGCGGCCATGTCAGTCTGGAGTTGCCTCACATCTGCCCAGAGCTGCTGTCTGCACGGGCTGCACTAACTCTCTGGGTGGGCCCTTATCAGATGAGCCCAGGAACCTCAGAGTGTGTTTTCTAGAAACATGCATTGCATCTCCATTCCCTGCATGCAGTCCACCACTTACATGGCTCTCAGAGCAACCCTGCTTCCTCAGAATAGCTGGCTTGTTTTGATCCAAAGCACACTGTCAGCTTGTAACTTGTTTGTCTCGTCGTGCTGGCTCTCCACAAAGTGGAAGTGCAGGGTCAAGTACACAGGTCCTTATGGCATGTCGTAAGAACCCTGGCTCAGCTGTCTTTTTTTTTTTTTGAGACAGCGTCTCGCTCTGTCACCCAGGCTGGAGTATAGCAGCATGATCTCGGCTCACTGCAACCTCTGCCTCCTGGGTTCAAGCGATTCTCCTGCCTCAGCCTCCCGTGTAGCTAGAATTACAGGCATCCACCACCATGCCCTGCCCATTTTTTTTTTTTTGTATTTCTAGTAGAGATGGGGTTTCACCATGTTAGCCAGGCTGGTCTCGAACTCCTGACCTCAAGTGATCTGCCCACCTTGGCCTCCCAAAGTGGTAGGATTACAAGTGTAAGCCACTGCACCCAGCAGCTGTCTTTTCTTATTTTCCCTTTGCCTCACTTTCTTCACTCACAGATTTCTGTCTTGAAGCCTTGTGTGTGTGCTTTGTGAGCTGTATTGGAATATTTTGGGGAACAAGACTATTAACAAACACATGCACGCTCCCAATTTAGAACCATGTGTGACTTCCAGATCCCCAAGAACAACAGCCCGTTCCGCATACAGTTAACCAAGCCTGTTCCCACCTACCACTCCCCCAGCCTCGCACCTGAAAGATGAGCAGTCCCCTGCATGTTCCTGTTTAACAGATGAGGAAGCCTTAGCCTGAGTCTGGCTTAATGACCCACAGCTGGTGACAGAGGCCGGACTCTGACTCCAGATCACCCACCTTCCGGTCTGCAGCTCTCTTTGCCCTGTCCCTGCTCCAGTATGAACAGAGTGAACCCAGGTGTCCTCGTCCAGGGCTCCAGACCTCACACCGAGGTCCTGCCACAGGCAGGCTGTAGGACAGGAGCTTGACTGGCATGCAGGGCCCCAACCAGTACACATAACAAACCGCTGGGGGTCGGCTCCTCCCTGCCCAGCACTAGAGAACACGAGCTGAATCAATAGCCACATGGACCGCAGCTCAAACCCTCGTCCTGCCAGCTACAGTTGAGTGGATGAGCCTGGAAAGTTCCTTAGCATCTGGGAGGCCCACGGCAGAGGGGAGCTAGGGTTAATGGAGGTGATTCGCCTGGCCTTCAGCCCAGGCTTGGCCCACCGTTAGACACTCAGTAAGTGGTAACCCTCAGCGCTCTCTCACAAGGTCAGGGAGTCCAGCTGTTATTCAAGGTCACCTAGAAAACATCGCTTTGCCCCATGCCTTCTTTCTGGAGGGCACCTGAGAGAAGGAAGGAGGACCAGGATGCATTTCAGTGTCTTATTCACCTTGAAAGTATCCTTTTTCTTATAGTGTCTCCAAAAGGAATCTCTTTCTGGGTTTTTACCCCTCCCTCTGACCCAACCCCTGCATTCCTGTTTTAGAATAACAAGAATCTAGACTTGCTGGATGTTGGCCTCAGGATTCTGATGTTTCAGCCCACCCGGAATGGCCCCTGACCAGCCTTCAGGGCCCTTCCACCCCTAGTTATGGCAGCCTCCCCAACAGGCTGACTTCTCCAGAGGAGGGGCCCTTTCTTATGTTTAATCTTGTACATGATGCTCTGAATCAAATGGACTGGATTTGACCTTGTCAGAGGTGTTTGAACCAGAGCGGCTCTATCTTGAATAGGGGCTTGGTAAAATAAGGCTGAGACCTACTGGGCTGCATTCCCAGTAGGCTAGGCATGCTAAGTCACAGGATGAGATAAGAGGTGGGCTCAAGATACGGGTATCCTTAATTCAGCAGCCCAAGCTCCTGCTCTGCCTATGGAGTAACCATTCTTTTATTCCTTTACTTTCCTAATAAACTTGCCCTCATTTTATGGATTCACCTTGAATTCTTTCTTGCACAAGATCCAAGAACCCTCTCTTGGGGTCTGGATTGGGACCCCTTTCCACTAACAGTCTTGCCTTTCATTCTCCTATGGATCCAGCCTTCATTCTAGGTTCTGCCTCTCCACCTCACATCACCACCTCCAGGTAACAGGCAGAGGATTTGTATGGTTTACTCCTTAAGTCTATACCACTATCTGTTCCCCATGCAGCTGCCCTTGTCCACCCTCAGTGCTCTCTGGGCAAGAGGCCTGAGACAGTTCTATTTCCAAGGCAGAAGGGACAAGGAACCTCCGGATCTATTGTCTGTACTAGAGAAAACACCCTGGACCCCAAATCTCCCTCCCCAGGCCTGCCTGGTGGAGAGCAACCGAGTGTGAGCATGGAGGTGACTCACCCCACCACATCCCACTGCAGCCTCCTCAAGAAACCAGCCCATCGGGTATAAGAAATGACTAGGAAGACATGTCGATTTAGAGATAGAGGGAAAAGCTGGGGAAAAGCACCTGGTTTACAGGTACCAGAACATGGGACATCCCTAGCTCTACCCAACTGCCTCCCTTCCCATACCCTAAAACCAGCCTCCAGGTCTCTGCAAAGGCCTGGTCTTTGGGCCCAAATAGCTCTCCTGCCATGCACCACCCCTTATCCCTTCTCCTGTTCTCATTTACCCAACTCCACACATTGTACCTGAATGAGCGCCAGCCTTATGGCCCTGTGGGCATCAGAGCATTTTGCTCAGATAACACCAACTCACCTTCTCTCACCATTAGTCAACTCACTTGGCAAGAAACGTTCCCATGCCAATATGGGAATGGGAGTGGGAGTGCGGGACTGGGCCTGCTGGAAAGGGCATCCTGAATTTTTCATAAGATGAAAAATTGTCTCTCTTTGCACATATGCACTTGCAAATAGATATATATGTGTACATAAAGCGGCCCTCTGGGTACACGTTAATGCTGATGCTAGATATAAATGAGGATTGGACTTGCCTTCCCAGAAAAAACCCAGTGTTCCTTGCTGGGTTTTTTCAAAGGAAAACAATAAATACCAGAGGCTGCAGCGGCTTTCTGAGCAAAGAGAAGAGAGCAGATCTCTGGGACCTGCAGCACCTGAGGAGCCTGGGAGGGGTGGGAGGTGAGGAACTGGTCAGTGGAGGGGAGCCCAAGGCAATGGAGACAAGAAGGGTGGAGACAGATCAGGTATTCGACGGGGACAAGGCATGTAGTTTGACTGGCTATGGCTTTTTTCTTTTTTAGACGGTATCTTGCTCTGTCACCCAGGCTAGAGTGCAGTGGCATGATCTTGGCTCACTGCAACCTCTGACTCCTGGGTTCAAGCAATTCTCCTGTCTCAGCCTCCCAAGTAGCTGGGACTACAGGCACCTGCCAACATGACTGGCTATTGCTTTTTTCTTTTCTAGACGGTATCTTGCTCTGTCATCCAGGCTAGAGTGCAGTGGCATGATCTTGGCTCACTGCAACCTCTGACTCCTGGGTTCAAGCAATTCTCCTGTCTCAGCCTCCCAAGTAGCTGGGACTACAGGCACCTGCCAACATGACTGGCTATTGCTTTTTTCTTTTCTAGACGGTATCTTGCTCTGTCATCCAGGCTAGAGTGCAGTGGCATGATCTTGGCTCACTGCAACCTCTGACTCCTGGGTTCAAGCAATTCTCCTGTCTCAGCCTCCCAAGTAGCTGGGACTACAGGCACCTGCCAACATGCCTGGCTAAGTTTTGTATTTTTAGTAGAGATTGGGTTTCACCATATTGACCAGGCTGGTCTCAAACTCCTGACCTCAGGTGATCCACCTGAGGTCACCTGCCTTGGCTTCCCAAAGTGCTGGAATTACAGGCGTGAGCCATAGCACCTGGCCGGCTATGACTTTTTAAACCAATTAAAACCAATGTGACTACACTCCACCCCTCACTTTTACTTTCTGAGCGTTTATCCCGGTGTGTAGTTCCCAGTGTGTTTACCCGCATGGTTCTAGTTTGCCTAGAAGGTAAGCGCCAAGACGGCAGGTTCTTTGTGTTTCCTGTTCACCACTGTGTCTCAGTACAAAAATGTCGAATGGCTTAGTCACTTTATGTGACCGATTTTTTAAACCACTCCCACCCACAAAGCTCTGGGGGCATACTTTAGTTCAACTGGATTTGAAATTTAAAGATCAGCATTGACTTGAGAGGTTTAGTTCAAGTAGATTAGAAACTTAAAGGTTAGCGTTGACGTGAGACGTTCAGGCCCGCCTGTGACTTGAGCTGGGGCATGAACCCAGGTTACAGCTCTCTTAAGCATCACTCTCTCCTCCTGCCCTCTGATCAATTCTCTTGGACATTCCTGAATTCACTAGAGTCAGTCAAACTCCTGTGCAGCACCTCCTTGGCTGAAAGTCGGCGCTGTAGAACATTTGTGAAAATAAGAGAGAGGTTGGCTAGATGAATGGACAGACAAACGGAGAGACACACTGATGGGATGGATCCTCAGAACTCTCCCTCCACAACAACCAGGCCAGAGGACTGGCAAGACCGAGGCTTGGAGAAGAGAATTAGCATCATTATAACATGAAGACTTCCTCGTGGGGGCCAGTCTGCCCATGACCAATCACCTCTTCCTCCTCTCTCCAGAAAGCCCAGTGCTCCAAGGGCAGCGGTCCCCAAGTGGTAGATCCCTACCAGGTCAGCAGCCAAAATGTCCTATGGGTCTTGGCTCCCAGGCAGCAGCCGTAACAGAAAGGAGGACCCATTCAATCGTCTCGTTTGTGCTCTCCACTTGTAGAGGGGGCACTGCGCAACTGTGTGTTTAAAAGATGTCTTACTTTTTTTTTTTTT
This sequence comes from Colobus angolensis palliatus, assembly GCF_000951035.1. Classification (NCBI taxonomy): domain Eukaryota; kingdom Metazoa; phylum Chordata; class Mammalia; order Primates; family Cercopithecidae; genus Colobus; species Colobus angolensis. Next base: position 536,139 of record NW_012118465.1, on the reverse strand, counting down.
TTCAATTGCTCTTGCCTGAATGGAAAGGTAGGATGACCTAAAAGGTGAAGTCACTTCCTAAGGCCATAAAGGCAGTCCTACTGGTCACCCAGGTGAGGGTGGTCTGACCTCAGAAGGGTGGAGGATGGAACTAGCCTTTGATCCCCGAGGCAGAATGGCACCCCCTAGGCAGAGGCAGGCCAGGAACCAGGCAGCAGAGCCCAGGTCTTATGCATCTAAAATTTTCTTGGTTTACTTGTGTTTTTCCACCCCTGGTGTTTAGTAAAATCTCCTTTAAAATCTCCTGTCTATTATCCCAACCAGAACGAAAGCAGGAGGAAAGGAATCCGCAGCAAAAGAATTGCCATCTGCCCCACCAGTTGAGTTTTGTTACCTCTACATTAAAGTGGTCCTTCATCTTTTCTGAGCACTGAGGTGGCTCTGAAAGTTTAAGGAGGGTTCAGAGAGGAGGGAGCAGGGAGGGAGCCCAGGTGGGAAAGAGAGAGCATAGCTCCACTCTGCTGCCCACTAGCCACTCTTCTTGAACACAGCTGACTGTATTTCAGGGAAGCTTCACCACGGTGGGGAGGGGGTGCATGTTTTTCATGGAGAATACTGCAGGGGCTAAGCCTTATGTCCCTCTTGTGGGAGTTGAAGGACACAGAAAGTGGTGGCTGAGGGACTAGAAGACAGAGTCCCTCCCACCTGCCCCACCCCCTGGCTTCAAGGCAATTTCTTTTTTGACCCTAGGGGGCAGGAAGGAACCCAGCTGACACCTGGCACCCAGGTTGTGCTTTCTAACAGTGAGTTTGTTTTTCACCCTCAGCCTGGCATTGTAGCCTTGCAGTTGCACCCTCTGAACCATTGTACCTCAGTGCTCTGGCTGAAGAACCGGGAGATCGGGCACAGAGGCTGGGGTATGAGCCTGCCCTGAGTAGGAAGGTGATGGCCTTGAGTGCGCAGCACTGACCACCCTCCTTTGCCCATTTCAGGGTCATAGTGAAGAATGCAGAGCAGAATCCCATCCTAACTCTACAGCTGACAAGCCATGTGACTCTGGGTGAAAAACTCCACCTGGTTCCTTATCTGTAAAATAAGGAACTAAGACCCAGTAAAGCTATACTTCACAGGTTTGTTGTAAAGTTGGAATGGGTCTGAGTGCTGGGCCTGGCCTTTAGTGGGTGCTCAGGAAATACCGTGTCCTGCTCAGTTTAACTTTGTTGTTTTGCTGTCCATTTAGAGAAGCCAAAATTAACAAAAACAAATAGCCCTCCTGGTCAGGCTCAGCTCTCAGCCTCCTCAAGGAGTCAGCCCTGAGCCTTCATCCAGAGGGTGCCTGTCTCTGTTTCCCTTTTTGAGCTTCCAGACTCAGCAAGCAAACGTTCCCTCCTTTTACCCTGGAAATGGGAAATGTTTTCCCTCCTATGGAAAAAGTATGAAGGCTTCTGGCCAGTCCAAGGACTTAGGAGGTGACCTGTCCTGTCCCTCTGCAGCCCAGGCAGCTGCTGAATTACAGATGTTGCTGCAGGCAGGAACCATGAATGGAGCTCCCTGGCCTGGAGCTGCAGGACAGAGGCCTCTGTCTGAACCTGGGACCTGAAGCACTGTGAGAGAAATGACTCGAGAAGGCCCCACATCCTGCCCACACAGAAAGAGCTATCATGCAAATTTGCACACACACACACACACACATACACACACACAGAGAGAGAGAGAGAGAGAGAGAGAGAGAGAGAACCAGTGCTACTGAAGGCCTGTGGCGAGGCCAGCTGAGGCTCAGGAAGGGAGCAGAGGATGGCAGTCTGAGGTAGGCAGAGAGGATCCAAGGGAGAGATCATGGGGGTAGGGGTAAAGTGCCAAAGGGGACCCAGGACAGCTGCTGCCTGGGGAGGACAAAGACCCCTAGGGGGCTGGGGCCAGGCTGGGCCTCTCCTCCCTGGGTCCTCTCACCCCACATCCCTCACCCCTTCTGTGGGTCTCCCCAACAAAGAGCTCAGCAGCCCGGGTTCCAATCCCCATGCTAGGCGGTTCCTTGTCTATAGGAGGAGGGGCCATGTGATGCTCTAGAGTCCTAGGAAGCTGGGAGACAGGCCTGCTTGGGGCCCACTTTTTAAAGCTGGGCCAAGGTCCGATGCGGAGGAGTATTTATCATCAGCTGATGACAGGCCACCCTTCCCTGCATTCTAGCAGAGGAGTGACTTCAACTGTGGGATTTTAGGCCCTGGAATAAGGGGGGAATGGTGGTGTCAGGGGACTTTCCTTCCATGCAACTCCCTTTACTGTGACAATAACGATTACAGTGGGCCTTAGAGTGTCCCACACAGGTGCACTTTGAGAGTTCAGTGGTTCCTATTGCCCATCAGGACAACAGGCCTAAGCCAGAGCTAAACCAGCAAGGAGGGTCCCCTTACCTCTCCTCAAGCTTCTCCAGGATGGTCCTGGAAGGCAAGATGAAGCTGGGAGTCCCCTCATGGCCAAGCTGACTCTGAGCTCCTACAGCAACCACACCCAGAGCTGCCCCCACCCCAAACTCAGGCCTTCCAGACTCCCTCCTTCCGGAGTCTAGGGTCGAGGATCACTTGGGGCCTTTGGCCACAAAAGCCCCCACTGGGTACTCAGCCAGAGCAGTCACTGGGTACCCAGTGACACTCACAAGAGATTTAGCAAGGAACTTCCTTCACCCTTCACTATTGCAGACCTTCAGGGGCTCTGCTGGGAGCTAGGGAAGGGAAACAACAGGGGTCAGTGGGGCCAGGGCAGGGAATGGGAGAAGGGTCAGATGAGGAGGGGTAGGCTGAGGGAGGAGGGGGATGAGACAGAGAGCAGGAAGGGGGGAAGAAGGGGCCTAGCCTAGCCCGGGCTCGTGGCAGGTACACACGGCACTGCCAGAGCCCTTGCCTCTCGCCTGCCCATCTGCCCCAGCCCCTGCCACAAAGACCCACATATGACTCTCCATATTCCCTGCTCCCGCAGGTTCCTCCAGCCCCACCCTAGGCAGACCCACTTAACTCACCTCCAAAGGACCCAAGAAGGGATGGCTTGGCCTGGGGTCCCCAAGAGCACTTCCTGGCTGCACAGTCGGCTTGCCCAGTGAATGTGGCTGTGACGGCTGGAGCTTCCGACTTCCGCTCCTCCTCACCACAACACACACCCCTCCTGCTCCCTGCCGCCTCCCCAGGGTTCCCTAGCTGCTCAACACCTCACACTTCCTGCCCACAAGACAAGAGTCTCTCCTCCTAGGCCCAGCGCCTCCAAATCCCTTCCCCATGCCTCTGCTCCTTGGAGGCCCCCACCCTGCACACCAACCTAGAAAGAACCTGCCATGATGGAACTGTCCTCTCCCTGCCATGCAGGGGCCTGGGATTGAAGGGGGAAGGGGCCGCCGAGGCCTGGTTGGTAAGCAGGCCCCACCTCCTTCCTCCCTGCAGTTCCGCCCCAGGTTCTCAGTCTTGCCCTGGCTCTCAGTCCCCTGCAGGGCACCCAGTGAGAGACCTGAGGGCCCTAAGTCAGGCAATTTCTGGTTTTTAACAAACGCCATTTCAGTTTTTGTTTCATGTCACTGGTACTAACACAAGTGATACAGTTGCCTTTTAGTTACAAAGTGTCTCCCAATAGCACCTCAACCCCTCCTCACACCTACTTTATGAAGCATTAAGAAACCCATCATACAGATCTGAATCTGGAGGCAAGCTCAGAGACGCTAAGCCACTGCCCAGGGTTGCACAGTTGGAAAATCACAAAGCTGGGGTTAGAATACAGAGCCTCTGACTATATGAACCAATGGACCTCCATTCCCCACGGCTGAATTCTCAAAACATGTCCTCGAGACACAGGCCGCAGTGTCCACGAGTGTGAGTGAGGCTGGTGGGGAGCGCACTCAACATGCCATTCTCCTCCCTCCACCCAATCTACTTCCTCAGCATCAGTGACCATCAACTTCTCTGCTGAGGCTCCACCACTCCCACCCTCCCTGAACTCTCGTTTTCATGATTCCAGCTGACCAGGAGACTCCCTCACTTGTGCACTCACATGCACACCCCACCCAGAGTTGAGAGGGTCGGGCTGTAGCTAACCCACAGTCTCACCCCTCCCCACAGGGTGCAGAGTCCACAGGAACATACCAACATGGAGCCCGTGCACCCTGCTTCTCCACCACACTCTGGGTGCCCCAGATCCTGAGATTTCTCCACTTCTGGGGCCCAAATGGCCTCCTCCCCATGTGGGCACACTGCACTGCCCGAGATTGGGTGGAGCGCTGGCAAGAGTCCTGATAGCAGAGACGGGAGCAGGTGGAGAGACCTTGAACCTGTGGGCAGATCACCCACCCACACGCATGTATGATACAGAGCAGGGTGAGGAAGAGAAACAGAGGTGGAGCTGTGACATGGGCCAAAGGCTGGGGTGGGCTGTGCTGTGGCAGCAACACTTAGAGGTGACTGAGAATCCTCCCTCCAACCTGGAGCTCCAGGCCATGATGAAGGTGGGAGGTTGGAGAATTAGGTAGGAGAATATACACTATTTTTTTTTTTTTGAAACAGAGTTTTGCTCTTGTTGTTGCCCAGGCTGGAGTGCAATGATGCCATCTCAGCTCACGACAACCTCCGCCTCCCAGGTTCAAGTGATTCTCCTGCCTCAGCCTCCCGAGTATCTGGGATTACAGGCATGTGCCACCACGCCCAGCTAATTTTGTATTTTTAGTAGAGACAGGGTTTCTCCATGTTGGCCAGGCTGGTCTCCAACTCCCGACCTCAGGTGATCCACCTGCCTCGGCCTCCTATAGTGCTAGATTCCAGGTATGAGCCACTGCACCCGGCAGGATACATTTTATATGACAGTTTGTGAGCTTTAGTCTTAACTTTCATGTATTCGGACATATCAGATGCGGTCCTCCATTCTCCACTTCCTGCGGCTGGCAAATGTTAGGGGCACACTTATCTCACCAGCACCTCAAACTCCATGTTTATAAGGCAAACCTGGTTCCTTCTCTTCTCCAAGCTGTTCTTCCTCATATATTTCAGCTTTTACAACTCTGTGTCCATCAAGCTGGGTAAGTCAGAAACCTGAAGTCACCAAGACCTAAATGCAAACCCTCCACTCCAGCCCCCAGCCTCTAGGGGTGCCTCCAGAACATGGCCATGGCTCAAAGCCAGCACCTGCTCCGTGTAGGCTCTATGCTACAAGCCGCTGACCCATCAGGAATAAAACACATGACCCCTGTGGAAGCTGAGACAAGTCCATCTTGAAAGCTAACCTGCCACATTGACTTAACTGAGTGACCCCAGTTCCAAGGCAGGGCCTCTATGATTTCCAGTTTATCTATTGTTCCCTGTGTAAGAGTAAGTACTTACTGTAAGTCCATAAGTGCTACCTGTAGGTCAAACAACCTTGATGATATTACACTTCAATTGTCTTACAAATCCCATCTGAACCACCCCTACCCTACGGTATATGAGCCCTGGGTCTGGGTGCTAATGCGGGGATCCATCATCTCCTCTCATCGCCGCCTGAGACACCTACATGGCTTCTGTCGGAAAGTCCCCTAGCTTTCTCAGCCTCTTTCTTCAACTTCTCAGCTTCCTCAGACTTTGGGGTAGGTTTGCTTAGGCCTGTCTACTGTAGAACAACTCCTGTTCTTAGGGAGCTTCCAGTCTACTGACAGAGAAAGAAAATAAACAATCGGACTCATGAATCAAACTTTGTCATAAATTGTGAGGAATGCCTGGGAAGAAGCAGAGAGAAATAAGAGAGCAGCGAGGGTGAGCGCACTGCCATGGGAATTCGGGAAGGCCTCTGAGGCTGCACCATGTCCTGGAGAGTCCAGCATGGAAGGGTATTTTCGGCTTCTAATTCCTTCCCTGAGGTGGGAAAGGTCTCCACATTTCCAGGGAATAGAAAGCAAGGCAGTGTGGTGCAGCGCAGTCCCAGGGGCCCATGAGGGGCAGGGCCAGATCCTACAGGGCCAGTGGCAAGACAGGGTGCACTTTTTTTTTTTGAGACAGTCTCACTCTGTCACCCAGGCTGGAGTGCAGTGGAATGATCTCAGCTCACTGCAACCTCTGCCTCCCGGATTTAAGCAATTCTCTTGCCTCTGCCTCACAAGGAGCTAGGATTAGAGGCATCTGCCACCATATCTGGCTAATTTTTGTATTTTTAGTAGAGACAGGGTTTCATCATGTAGGCCAGGTTGGTCTCAAACTCCTGACCTCAAGTGATCCACCCGCTCAGCCTCCCAAAGTGCTGGAATTACAAGCATGAGCCACCATGTCCGGCCCAGGGT
>NW_012118465.1:528913-529287 GCF_000951035.1 Colobus angolensis palliatus | reverse complement strand
TTGGCCAGGCTGGGTCTGGAACTCCTGCCCTCAGGTAATCCGCCCACCTTGGCCTCCCAAAGTGCTGAGATTACAGGCGTGAGCCACCACAGCCAACCCCCAGGGTACATTTTTAAGCAGAGAAATGACAGGTCAAAGAGTATTTGTGTATTTACTTTTAAGATCGTCCATCTGCTATATGGAGAACAGATGGATCTGTCTGCTGTATGGAGAAGAGATGATAGAGGCTATGTAAGTTCAAGGAGACCAGTTAGGAGGCTCTGTGAGAGTCCAGGTGACAGGGGACAGTTGCTTGGCTGGGACAGTCATAGGAGAGAAGGGAGACATAGGGCTGGGAATGCATATGATTATAGAACCTGCTGCTTCATTATATT
>NW_012118465.1:498475-528248 GCF_000951035.1 Colobus angolensis palliatus | reverse complement strand
CCATGTTGTCACAGAAGACAAGAGGTGGTTACTTCAGACGGAGGAAGTGGTTGGCTTGGTTGACTGCTGCTGAAAAGTGCAGGAAGATTAGAAGCGAAAGTGATCTATATTGTACATGGCTAGAGGTTATGGACAAGTGGGGTTGGCAGCAGATGCGGAAAGCAGAAGCCAGGAGACCAAGAGGTGAGGTGTCACCTCCTCAAGTCGGGGCTCTGGACTTCCTGGTAATCCATGGCTTCCTGAAGCTGAAAGGGAGGCACCAGTGATCTTCCCCCTTCCCCAAGTCCAGGCCCTGCCCCTCGGCTTAGTTATGGGTTCCCATCCTCCCCTTGACTTCTTCAGGGCAAGGACTGGCCCATGTGCTTTACAGCAGAGTGCCTGGCTTACACTCACACTTGCTCCACAGCCATTTGATGAATGAATAAAGGTTGCTCAGCCTTTCTTCAAGACAGTATTAAGGGGAATGGGACCTGCCTCTCCCCGTTCCTTCCACGCAGTGAGTCTTACGTATTTTTTTTGTGTGTGTGTGTGTGTTGGGAGTTCCCTCCCCAGCCTGTCCTCCTCCTCACGGCACAGAGGACATACAACACAGCAGACACACAGCACAACAGCCAGGCAACTCTGCTGCCTCCCTCAAGGTAAGCTGCTTCCTGTTTGCCTGCAGAAGCAGCTGCTCAGCACAGGCGGCTTCTCCACACTGAGCACAGACCAGCGAGTGGAGCCCACCTTCCAGGACAGGGGCCCTGGGGATCACAGCACATAGTCAGCCCCTCCTGAGAGGCAGAGGGGAGAGAGGAGAGAGGCCACCAATGAAGGAAATGGCACCTGACATAAAGCCCAGGACCCTTTCCTGAGGACCCCAGTGTGTTGGCACTTACCAGGCCCTCTCCACGCATCATCTCTAGTTCCTGGGGCTCTGGGGTCAGGGTGAGGGGCTTTATTATCTCCAGGCTACAGAACAGATGAGGAGACAGAGGGTCAGCAGTCACTTGGGCTTGCACAGGCAGGAAATGGTAAGGCTGGGATTGGACTTAGGCCTGTGGAACCCTCCAAATGCACTTTCTGCTGTACCCCGTTACCACTGCAGGCTGCAGAAATGAAAACCCAGGTGGGGAGCAGGTCTTCTTCCCAAACGAGCAGAGCTAGACAGGGTAAGCCTGACTCATGTCTCCCAACTGGAAGTTCATGAAAACTTTGTGCTAATGGAGCTGAAATACTGTCCTGGGGCAGGGTGAGAGAGCGGGACTGAAGCATCCAAATGGGCTCCAAATTAGTCTCCATAAAAGTCCTATACTTTAGAGAAGGCTGAGAGTGAGGTGGCCACATGCTCCTTTCTCCAGAAAAGGCCGTTCCCTCCCAGCTCTCTGACCTCCACAAGCCTTGGCCCTGGAGAAGGGCAGACAAAACACCTGCCTCCCCATCCATTCCTCTGCCCGGTAAGATGTTTACAGTCCCACTGGCCAGCTCAGCTGTGGGCTCCCAGGATCAGAGCAGGGAGGTAGGGCTGGGCCGGGGCTTCCAATGACTGAGCACGTGGCAGGGGCCAAAGGTGCCTCTCCTTGCCACCCGTGACCTTAGAGTGGGAGGGAGAAGTCTCCTAGAGGCAGGGAAAAGAGGAAAGGGAGAAAAGCCCAGCCCAGTGCTGACATCACTGACCTCTGAGTGCATGTGTGCGCTGGTGCTGCCCTGGGTGCTCTGGAGAAGGGTAGGAAGTGATTACAAAAGTGAATGACAAGCCTCCGTCTCTTCACTTGCTTGCCCAATCCCGTACCAATGCAGTGGCCTTGGGAGGCTGTCCTTACCCGCCCGTGGCCAAATGAAGCACACCCAGTGTCTGTGGACAGATGGCCAGGGACGGGACCACCCAGGCCACAGCTCCCTGGCTCTCTGCCCCAACACAAAAGCTCGCCTCAGACACTCTCAAGGTCCTTCTCCTGGGCTCTTTCCCAGCTCTTTGTTTTTTAGATAAGCCCATGTTGTGGCCTGTCCTTTCCACGCGAGCAGTGAGTTGGACACTGTGGTTTTTCATCCTCTCTCCCCAGCCCCCTTGGCACAAGAAGGCAGGCACAAAACATCTGCTGAAACGCATGTGCACGCAGTTACTTAGAACGGCAAAATGCTCACAGCCTCAATATCCACAACAGGGAACGAGATAAATGGATAGATCACTGGGTAGCCATATAGCCATATGGTGAACCTAGGCAACCTTTAGCCACCTTGTTTTTCAAGAGTGTCTAATGAAATGGAAAGATGCTCACAGAATTTTGTTAACTAAGAAAACTATTTATAATTTCACTATGGTCCCAAGTTTTTTGTTTGTTTTGTTTGTTTGAGATGGAATGTTGATCTGTCGCCCAGTCTAGAGTGCAGTGGCACTATGTGCTGAGATCCCCAGGGCCCCTTCCTGGAAGGTGGGCTCCACTCCCTGGTCTAGCACTTTGGGAGGCCGAGGCAGGTGGATCGCCTGAGGTCAGGAGCTCGAGACCAGCCTGACCAATATGGTGAGTAGTCCCAGCTACTTGGGAGGCAACTTCTGCCTCCCAGGTTCAAGCAATTCTCCTGCCTCAGCCTCCCAAGTAGCTGGGACTACAGGTGCACGCCACCACACTCGGGTTTTTTTTTCATTTTTGGTAGAGACAGGGTTTCACCGTATTGGTGCTAGAATTACAGGCGTGAGCCACTGCGCCTGGCCTATGGTCCCAATTTAAAAAAAAATGTGTTTGTGTTTGTGTATTTAGGCAATTAAACATCAAAGCATTGATTGACAGTAGCTATCTGTGCCTGACAACAGTATACATGATTTCAATTTCTTCATGCTTGTTTCATATGTATTCAGTTTTTAAAAATAAATATACTTTATGTCTATCATCAGCAAAAATAATAAAGTTACTGTTTCTGCCCCCTCCCTTTCCCCTACTGAGTTAGGTTCATGGCCTTGAACTTTAACTATCTAACAAGCCAGCTACTACTTTTGTTGGCTCCCATGTGCATGTGAATACAACCTTTTTCTTCTGTTAATCTGGCTTTTGTCAGTTTAATTTGCAGGTCTCAGTCCCTAAACCTAAGAAGGAAGAAGAAAAGGGTTATTTCCTCCCCTACCTAGGATTAGGGTAAAGCACCTACCCCAAGATTCCCTTCTCCATGAACCCACAAATCGGAGGCTGTGTTTGCCTATGTGGATATGTGGTGCACATACTGAACATTAATAGCTAATCATTTATTTGAATATGCAGTAGAATAGGATATAGTGCAGCAAACCTGTGATTTAGGAAAACGCTAAAGTAGAAAACATCGAATTTATGTTGTTAAGTGTATGTATTCAAAGAAAAATATTAAGTATTATTTAATAATATGATTAAATATCAAAACTCTCATCTCAAAAATTATAGTAGGGATATGTAAATGAGCAGACTCTGTGCAGCTGGAGCTGACCTTTGCAGCATGTTCTCCTTTGGAGAAAGAGCTGAAAGTCTTCCTTGTAATGCTCATTAGCCCTGATTGGCCACCAATCACTGAATAGGAATTCAAGTGGGTATGAGTTGCAGAAAAGCAAAGCTCTAGCATTAAACAGAGAACAGGTGTGCTCTCACAAAGTGAAGCAGGAAGACAAACCCAGAGAAGGACATTTCCTGGGCCTTGTAAAGGGTCACGTATTCCCCTGGGGAGGCTCACGCTTAACCCTGCCCATAGCAACAAAGCCGTGAGCTTCGCAGTGCCCTCTGCAGTAGCAAGGGCTGACGCACGCTCTGTCCACCGTCATCTTCAGAACACAAAAGAGATGGCTGGTTTGGCAGCTCCTAGCAGGAAGAGCACTGGGGCCTCGGTGCTCATACCCCTAGAGGAGAGCCTGCACACCTAAGCTTCCTGGGGCCATTTCCTTCCTCTCTGACTCAATACATCTATGCATCCTCCAAGGCAGAACTGAGAGCTCCAAAAAGGCAGAGTCCACTCGTTGGGCCTTGTTGTATATACCAACCTCCCATCCCTCCCCTGCCCAGGCTCCACAGCAGCACAGAGTCTATGCCAAGAGGATCATTTCCAGAGGTTATCAAGCCAGGAAAGGGCAGAGTTCAAAAGGTCACCATGTATTCTTGCCTGGCTCACGCTGTCCATCAGCTCCTCCCTGTAAACCTGCCCCATGCTCTGTTCTGGTTGGGCATCTCTCGCCCTCACATTCTTCTGCGAGGACCTCACCCACTCCCACATGTTAACCTCCCACCTACTCACTAAAGGTTCTCAATTCCCTCTCTAGCCTAGCATCTTAATTACCAGCAGGAAACTTCTAGCTGGATGTACAGCAGAGCATCAGACTTCACAGCCTGCTCACATGCCTGTAAGCATCCTTCCCATCCCATGCCCATGCCTGCGCCTCCCAGGACCTGTCTAGACAGGCGTCACATCCACCAGCTTCCCAAGTTAGCAACCTTGGCACCAGCCCAGGCCCCTCTCCCCTCATGGCTTTGGTCCCCAGTCCTGCTGAATAATCCTCCCCTGCGGGTCCCTGGGCTCCACCCCCTCCTTGCTTTCCTGGAGAACTGCAGCAACTGCCTGCCGAATTCTCCACTGGGAGATCACTCCTGCCCTAGAAAATCTTTACCTGGCGCCCTCCTCCCCCATTCCCCAACAAAGCCCCTAACTGCCTCTTTCTTCCATTGCTTTAAGGGAATGACCAACCCTGTTATCTGAGACCTCTCCAGCCTCTATGACCACACACCAGCACACCCTGACCTATGGCCCCAGCAGGCAATGAGTCCTTCCCTAAATGCTCTTGGCATGTTCACATGTCCTCTCGGACAGCTCTCATTTCCTTCCCCAGTCCTCTTCGTCCTTTGAGGCTCACCCCACAATGCCAATTCTCCTTACAATCTTTCTAGACCAATCCAATAGGAATTGACTAGTACAATAATTCCGTAACTCCAGCTACAGAGTACATTGCAGCAATCAGAAGCAACAAACCAAGAGTACACACTGCAGTCAAATAGATCTTTTAAAAAACAGTGCTGGTAGCTGGGTGTGGTAGCTTGTGCCTATAATCCCAGCACTTCGTGAGGCCGAGGAGGGTGGATCACGAGGTCAGGCATTCAAGACCAGCTTGACCAAGATGGTGAAACCCCATCTCTACTAAAAATACAACAGTTAGGCAGGCATGGTGGCAGGCACCTGTAATCACAGCTACTCGGGTGACTGAGGCAGGAGAATCACTTGAACCTGGGAGGCAGAAGTTGCAGTGAGCCGAGATCACACCACTGCACTCCAGCCTGGGAGACAGAGTAAGACTCCCTCTCAAAAAAAAAAAAAAACATAGTGCTGGTTAGCCAGGGGTGGTGGCTCACACCTGTAATCCCTGCACTTTGGGGGGCTGAGGCAGGTCGATCACTTGAGGTCAGGAGTTTGAGACCAGCCTGGCCAACATGGTGAAACCCCATCTCTACTAAAAGTACAAAGATTAGCCGAGCATGCTCACTTGAACCCACGAGGCAGGGGATGCAATGAGCCAAGATTGTTGACAGAGCGAGACTCTGTCTCAAAGAAAAAAAAAAAAAAAGTGCTAGTTTTAAAAAGAAAGAAAAATATAATGATTTATAGGGTGAAGCAATTGTGACCCCGTAAAGATGGGGTCTCATTCTGTTGCTGAGGCTCTAGTACAGTGATGCTATCGTAACTCACTGCAGCCTCAAACTTCTGGGCTCAAGTGATCCTCCAGCCTCAGCCTCCCAAGTAGCTAGGACTATAGGAGTGCACCACCACACCTGGCTAATTTTTGTTTATTATTACCTTTTTCTTTTTGTAGAGAAAAAGTCTTGCTATGTTGCCCAGGTTGGTCTTGAACTCCTGGCCTCAGGCAATCCTCCCACCTTAGCATCCCAAAAGGCTGGGATTACAGGCATAAACCACTGTGCCCAGCCCCATAGTGCAATTTATGTAGGGTTAAAAATACATGTGTATATACATCGACATCATATACCTTTCTAAAATACATCCAGATCTAAGGATAAACCTATCATAAATACGTCAGAGTAGCTGCTGCTCATGAAGGTAGGGTTAGAGGGTAAGTGTGAGGGGAAATCACTGGGACTAGGAATGAGGGATGAAGAGGAAACGATAATTCAATAACAACAATGAAAATCCAATTCAAAACATAGGCCAAGTGTGTGAACAACCCACAGAAATACAAATAGCTTATAAGTCCTGTAACACCACTCACTAGAAAGAAAGACCTATTAAAACTATAGCATGATGGCATTTTTTTCATCTGTCAAATTGGCAAGGGCAAAAAGTTGAAGATACATCCAGTTGGTGGAGCCGAAGGGAAAGCATCACACTCCTAAGCACAAAGACATACATGCCTTCGGAGGGCAGGCTGGCAGTAACTTTTAAACCACATTTATGAATTCCTTCTGCTGAAACAGTGGCAGAACTGAGATTATATAGGTACAGGTATGCTTAATGTGTTATTGTCCATCACGGCAAACAGAAATGGGGAAAACAGCTTGTAAACCCACAGTGCACTGGCTAGATAAATACGGTAGCCCATTCAATGAGATACAGTATCATACATGTACTTAAAAAGGATGAAGGCGGGGTGTGGTGGCTCATGACTGTAATCCCAGCACTTTGGGAGGCTGGCCAAGGTGGGAGGATTGCTTGAGGCTAGCAGTTTGAGACCAGCCTGGGCAACATGGTGACACTCCCATCTCTACAAAAATTGCAAAATTTAGCCTGGCGTGGTGGCGCCTGCCTGTGGTCCCAGCTGCTGGGCAGGGGTTGGGCAGGGCAGGGCACTGAGGCTGGAGGATTGCTTGAGCCCAGGAGGTTGGGCTGCAGTGAGCCATGACTGCACCACTGCACTCTGGCCTGGGTGACAGAGTGAGATCTTGTTTCAAAAAAAAAAAAAGCCGGGAGTGGTGGCTCATGCCTGTAATCCCAGTACTTTTGAAGGCCGAGGCGGTTGGATCACGAAGTCAAGAGATCGAGACCATCATGGCCAACATGGTGAAACCCCATCTCTACTAAAACTACAAAAACTAGCTGGTTGTGGTAGTGCACGCCTGTAGTCTCAGCTACTCAGGAGGCTGAGGCAGAAGAATCACTTGACCCAGGAGGCGGAGGTTGCAGTGAGCCAAGATCATGCTACTGCACTCCAGCCTGGCAACAGAGAGAGACTCCATCTCAAAAAAAAAAAGAAAAATGAAACCTGTCTATATGTCTTGAAGCAGAATGATTGTTAAGTATATAAAGTAAAAGAAGTGCATACCTAAGTATTATTTCCTACTATTTATGTTTTAAAAAAAGAAGAAGACAGGAAAGGTATATATACATACATACTTGTTTACAAATAGAATATGTCGCTCTGAAAGTATCCTCAAGAAATCGCCTCCGAGGAGAATTGAGGATGACAGGACAGGAGAGGGAAACAGATTTTTCACTGTGTACCTTAAGGGCTATTTGCATTAATATTTTAAAAAGATTTTTGAATACATGTAAATATTGCCTTTAAAAATATTTTTAAAGAATATTTAACCTGTGTAAGTTCTACTTTTTTTTTTTTTTTTTTGAGACGGAGTTGCACTCTTGTTGCTCAGGCTGGAGTGCAATGGTGCAATCTCTGCTCACCGCAACCTCCGCCTCCCGGGTTCAAGCAAGTCTCCTGCCTCAGCCTCCCGAGTAGCTGGGATTACAGGCGTGTGTCACCACACCCGGCTAATTTTGTATTTTTGGTAAGACAGGGTTTCTCCATGTTGGTCAGGCTGGTCTTGAACTCTCGACCTCAGGTGATCCGCCTGCCTTGGCCTCCCAAAGTCCTGGGATTACAGGTGTGAGCCACTGTGCCTGGCCAGTACTATCTTAAAAACATCTTTTTTAAAGAAGGAGAGAAGTAGAATGTGCTCAAACCCAGCAGCTGTCTTCTCTCTAACCATCTGTTGTCATGCACTGTGGACAAAACCTGCCCTCCTGGTCTTATGCCATCCTCCTGCTTTAGCATCCTGGGCACAAGGCTGAGCCCCAGCTAACTGGATCTGACCCACTGACCTACCGCACCCTATGTAGTCCTCACCCTGCACCCGCATCCTCACCATGACCTGAGACCAGTATTGGTGGAATATATCTCATGACCACAACTATTTTATTTTATTTTTATTTTATTTATTTGTTTCTTTTTGAGACATAGTCTCGCTCTGTTGCCCAGGCTGGGATGCAGAGGCACAATCTCGGCTCACTGCAACCTTCGCCTTTGGGGTTCAAATGATTCTCATGCCTCAGCCTCTCAAGTAGCTGGGAATACAGGCGCGAGCCATCACGCCTGGCTGTTTTGTATTTTTCTTTCTTTCTTTTCTTTTTCTTTTTCTTTCTTTTAAAGTAGAGATGGGGTTTCACCATGTTGGCCAGGCTGGTCTTGAACTCCTAATCTTGAGTCATCTGCCAGCCTCGGTTTCCCAAAGTGCTGGGATTACAGGCGAGAGATACTGCGCCCGGCCGGCCACGACTATTTTATAAAGGGACCAATTTCATTTGCCAATTAGGAGCTTCTCCAAAAGTTAGGGCAGGCAGAAGTCCATTTGGTGGATAGAATCTCTTCAAAATTTGGGCCCAAGTTTGACTCTCTGACATTGTTACAGCATAGTGTGAGAGCACTTGGCTCAAAAATGGCACCGCCTGATGGCAAATTCTGATTCTTCACTTACTACCCATGTAACCTTGGCCAACTTTTTTACTCTCTCTGGGCCTCAGTTTTCTCATCTGTGAAGTGGGATCAAAATAGTATAAACTGCATAGACTTTCTGGGATAATTATTTGTGTTACTGCACACAAGTAACCCAAAGGAGGGTCTAGCATATAGTATGTGTTCAATAAATGCTAATGATTTATATGCTCTTGGGCTGGTTTGCTTTTTAAGAAAAACCTGCTAATGAGATCATATAATAGTTTAAAGGATGAAAAAAAATAGGTTATTGGAATTTTCCCAGAAGGCAGATTTTTTCTCATCTTCCATTCCCTGGGCATTTATTAGGTTGGTGCAAGAGCTATTGTGGTTTTTGCCATTAAAAGTAACGGCAAACGTCACAATTGCTTTTGCACCAATCTAATACTAAATTTGAAAACCTCAGGGTCTGCTGCCCACTATACTTCTCGCTGTATGGCCCCATAATGTTATTTTTATTATTTTATTTTATTTTTGAGGCAGGTTCTCACTCTGTTGTCCAGGATGGAGTGCAGTGGCACAATCTCTGCTCACTGCAACTTCTGCCTCCTGGGTTCAAGCTATTCTCATGCCTTAGCCTCCTGAGTAGCTGGGATTACAGGAAAGCGCCACCACTCCTGGCTAATTTTTGTATTTTTAGCAGAGACAGGATTTCACCATGTTAGTCAGGCTGCCCGTAATGTTTTGAAGGACACAGGGTGTGAGTAAGAAAAGCAAATGATACCTCTCCCACCCAAAGACATGCTCTCCATCTCTGTTGATCACCTCTTGCCCTACTTGGCATAAACCACCAGTCCTATCTACAAGTTGGAGATTGTAAATCTTCCTGCCACAGCAATGAGGGGCACCACCTGCTTTCCTGGGTGCCTTTGGTCAAGGCTGAGTCCTACCCCGATCTCCTTTAAGACGAGTCTCTGAGATGCCTGCTCCCTACCCCAGAGCCACACTGACCTCCTCCCTGTTCATCCAGCATGCCCAGCATTTTCACACCTCGCTCTGGCTTCAGGGCCTTTGCACTTGCTGTTCCCTCTGCCTGGAATATTCTTCCCCCAGGTAGTCACATGGCTATGTCCCACATTTATTCAGGTGTCTGCTCAAATTTCATCTCAGCACAGCCTGTCCTGACTACTCTGTTGGACACAGCAGCCCCTATCAACTCTGACCCCTTAAGCTGCTTTGCTTTTCTTCACTTCCTTCATCTGACACCACATTAAAATTGCTATGTTGTTTATTGTCTGTTTCTCTCACAAGAAATAAGCTCTATGAAACGAAGGATTGTCTTGTTCACTGATGTATCCTTAAAACCTGGAATAGTGCCTGGAACATACAGGTCCTCAATAAATATTTATTGAATAACTATACAAATGAGTAAGTGAGTCAATAGACCATGTTTTCTGGGAATCTTAATCTCTGTCTTAGATTCAAGCTTCCCAATAACAAACGTACTCTTAGAGAGGAGCTACTCACCACTAGTCCATTGGAGTCTCCATCTCTGTCTTAGATTTAAGCTTCCTAATAAGAAACGTACTCTTAGAGAGGGTACTACTCACCACTAGTCCCTTTCTCACTGATCTCTTACAGGCAGCTTACAACTCCCTGCTCATAGGAACAGAGGACACCTCATCCTGTGTCCCTAGATTTTGAGGACCTGAACATGGGACCATTTTCCCATCTAATTTAGAAAGTCTGTTTGCTGCACTTTCTAGCTAAGGCCCAAATTCTCTTACACGTTTCGCTGTCATGCCCCATATCCTTCTGATTGGAAATTTTTCAGTGTTTTTTTTCAGCATTTATTGCTCTCTGAAATGATGTCATTCAGCTGCTTACTTGCTTATTTTCTCTCTCCAACCCATATGCAAATAAGTGCAGTAGTATTCGCAGTCCCTACATGCCTGATTCCTAGTTGGCACTCAGTAAATACCTGCTAGATGAATGAATGAATGAATGAATGTATCTTCTTTATATGCCTCACATAGAGGAAATATCACATCTGGAAGAAAAGAATGAATCATTTGGCGCTACACACTGTCTAAATCTGACCTTGGTGTGTTCTTTATGTGGAGAGTCTCATGGACATCCAATTAGTTGCTAATTACATTCAATCAGCTCTGGGCTCGGGGGTGGCCAAGCCTGAGATTCAAGGGCAGGTGGGACTTACCTTGCCCAGTCTTACTTTGATACTGTCCCCCAACCTAGACATGCAGACCATGGACACAGAGGTCTGGCGAGCACATTGACCAGAGCAGCAAGTCCATCCTGCAGCGTGGAAAAATCCAGCAAAGAACTCACATTCTTACCTCCATCATCCTACGGAAAAGAGGAGCTAGACAATTCTAGAGCCAGAAAGAAATCCTAGAAGGATATGAGTTTGTCAGCTGAGCAGACACTGTTTACCTTCCCAGAAATCTCTGATACTTTCTTGCTAGACACACCTAGGAGAAGGGCCAGCACCCAAGGGGATAGGGAAGAGCTGTCTGGTCCTCTAGCCCAGTGCACTCCTGGGGGGCAGCTCCCACCAAGCAGGGGCCAGCAGGGGCCAGCCTGGCCTGGTCATGAGCACCAGAAACCACTGAGGCACAGGGCCATGAGCGATTAGGCGCAAAGCCCTCAGTGTCGCCTGATTCTGACACTTGGGTCTTTAAGAGCTCCTCCTGCTGGCCAGCGGGGCTTGGAGCCAGGATCCAGCAGCGCAGCTGGAGTAGCCCACAGCGAGAGAGCCCAGGCTGATTCTTTCAGTGGAGAGAGCGTCCCCTTGCTGTCCCAGTCTCCGCCACTTGGTTAGGCTGGATTCTCAGGGTCCCCTGCTCGCTCTCAACCCTCTTTCCGGCTCCAGGAACCCTTACCCTCAGCGACAGCCGCTCCGCAGGTGCTCACCGGCTTGGCGAGACCGGTGCGTGGCACACAGTCACTGTTGAGGGCGGCGACAGCGGAGGGTGCCTCCGCCCGGCCCAGGCCTCCCCACGATCCCTTACCCATTTCCCGCTGGGCTCCTGCTCCGGCCTCCCGCCGGCCCGGGCGCCCCATGGCCCCGCGCCCAGGCGCCAGCCGTGGGCAGCGAGAGCTGTGGGGCCTCGGCTGCGCGGGGGGCTGGGCCAGTCCAGTTCCGGGCGCTTACAGGAGGGACTCGGTTTCCGGGACTGCAGGCTGGCGGGCTGGTGGCGGCGCAGGGCAGGGAGGGGCGGGCTGAGACCGGGCCAGGGTTGCGGTGTAGGGGGGCGAAGCTGTCGGACTGGTCTGACCGCAGTGACGGCGGGCTGGGCCGCCAGGCAGGCCGGCTACCTCCTGCACGCCCTGCACCGCACTGCCTGACCTGTGCGCTAGCGAGCTGCAGGCACTCCAAAGCCCTCTGGCTCTTTTTCCAGTACCTAAACCGGAAACTGAGGCCTGCCCTAGATACGTGCAAGCCTTGAAAGGGATTGTTTGGAGTTCTTACAAACCCCTTATTCATTTACTATTCACTGGGCACAAGAAAAAGTTGCATTATTTGATTTCCGAATTTCAGCTGTCCGTAACTGTTGACTTACAGTGAACATTCACTAGTTGGTTTGGGGATTGGCGGCATAGAAGCAAATAGCTATGATTTTACATTTAATCTATTTCAGCAAACATATGCTTAGAATAGGTTGTCATTAGCGAGAAGCTATTATTTTTCAATGTCACCCTTGATGGCACAATCTGGTTGCTATTTCTGTAACTATGTAAGGCACCATATAATGACATTTTGAGTTAAATGAATCCATATTTCCTGTATGTCGTGAATAAAAGTTCTCCAAATGGAATCTTCCAGTAAGCAGTTTGTAAACTGGAGAGACACAACCTTTATTGTAAAACACGGGTGCGCTTCCAAAGAACAAAGGGAAGGCTCAGGTTTTATAGCAAATAGTCCCACACAGGTTTCCTGTGCAAATGAAGTCTTGAAATTTGCTTAGTTCTGACTGCTTGACAAGGCTAACTTCTGATTGATCAATACATCTGAGCCCTGACTGCGTGATACAGTTGAACCCTGATTGGCCAAGGCAGGTGAGCTCTGATTGGTTGGTTCAGGTGAGCTCTGAAATTCCCAGAAACAAAAGGTGCTGGCTTCCAGACAGCTCAGCCTATGTGATCTTTGGTCAGCAAACGACCACTTGGCTCTATTTTAAATTTAGGCCAATATGGTCCAGTCATTTGACATGTAAAAACGGAAAAATAAAACAGATCTAGGCCCAGTTAACCTCTCAGGATCCATCTGGAAGAATTGGCTGTTTAAGGTTCACATTTATTCACAATATCTAGTGAACATTTTAGCTCCCCTAGGAATTGGCAACCTAGAGAGTTACATTTCTTGATTTGATGCTGCTAAAATGAAACTGACCAGGCTCTCTACAAGCAGCAACAACCCTGATAACACCTAATATTTATTGAGTGCTAGGCAATAAACTGTCTTAAAACATTTAATCCTCATGGCAACCCTACGAGTAAGGAAGCTTTTCACATCATGAGGAAACTGAGGCACAGAGAGGCTAAGTAACCTGATCAAAGACACACAGACACACAGTCAGGCAAGACCCAAAGACCATGCTCTAAATCAGCAGTGTGCAACCTTTTTGGCACCAGGGAAGGACTGCTTTCTGTGGAAGGCAATTTTTCCACAGATCGGGGAGGCGGGAGTGGATAGTGCTTCAGGATGATTCAAGCACATTACATTTATTGTGTGCACTTTATTTCTGTTATTATTACATTGTAATATATAATGAAATGATTTTATAACTCACCATAATTTAGAATCAGTAGAAGCACTAAGCTTGTTTTCCTGAAACTAGACAGTCCCATCTGGGGGTGATAAGAGACAGCGACACGTCATCAAGCACTAGCTTCTCATAAGGAACGCACAATCTAGATCGCCCGCGCACACAGTTCACGATAGTGTTTGCACTCTTATTAGTATCTAATGCCACAGCTGATCTGACAGGAGGTGGAGCTCAGGTAGTAATGCAAGCAATGGGGAGTGCCTGTAAATACAGATGAAGCTTTGCTCGCAATCCCCCACCTCCAACATGGTCTTAACAGGCCGTGGACAAGGGATTGCTCTAAATCAATGGGCAACACTACTGCTTAGTCTTTTTAGATGTGGCTCTGATGCTAGGTTTAATAATCCTATAATTTATTAGTTCATTTATTCACTCTGCAAATACTCACTTCAGTATTCACCTACTGTATATATGCCAGGTACTGGTTAAAACAATGAACTGAACACTCCAAAAGCTTGCAGCTAGCAGGGAATATAAGCAGTAGTGTGAGGTACGCTGGTAAATTGTAAACTTGGGAGGCTGAGTGGGGTGTCTTTGAGGGGGAAAATCCTGAAAAGGAGGGAGCCACAAAGAACAGAAGCCCAACAACTACATGCAAACTCCTTTAAACTCTTGGCAGATTGCTGAATGAACAATGCATGGAACAAGAATCTAGACAACCCAAAGGAGAACAATAGTGAGCAGAGATCTGAGCAGTTAGTTTTCATCTCTGGGAAAGTTCCACCATCTGAGAGGGACTTGGTTCTATTGGGCTTTCCACTGTAACCCTAGAATGACCGCCGCTTAGCAGGAAGGACTGCATCCCAGCATTAAGGGATATACCCTAGAATTAGGGACAAAATCAAAAGAAATTAATCCAAACAAAATGCAAAACCAAATCTCCACAAAACCAAGGTGAGTTTTCAATAATTTAACTTCCTGTTACAACAAAACTTGACACTCTTCAAAGGAAAATAGAATGCAGAGCATCTACAATATATCATTCACAATGTTCACCATGTGACAAAAAATTATCAGACATTCAGAAAAGCAGAAAAATGTGAGCCATAGTCAAGAGAAAAAAATAAATAGACCCTCAGGTGACCAATATATTGGGATCCAAAGATAAGGAATTAAAAACAAATACTATGATAAATATGGTTTAAAAAAACTTCCAGCAAAAAATAGATATAATGGGTAAAGAAATCAGGCATTTCAGGAGAAATATAACCATCTTTTAAATGAAGTACCAAATGCGATATAAATAAATCCACATCGATGAAGGTGATATCTGTATCTTTATTACCCCAGACATCTCAACTTTTGCCCTCCAGGGGGAAGCCTGGGCAGGTTTGCCAACAGCCCCTATGTAAGTTCAGGGCCTCCATTACAATATTAAGGTCCCCCACCTTTTTTTTTTTTTTTAGACGGAGTCTCACTCTGTCACCCAGGCTGGAGTGCAGTGGCACGAGCTCGGCTCACTGCAAGGTCCACCTCCTGGGTTCACGCCATTGTCCTGCCTCAGCCTCCCAAGTAGCTGAGACTATAGGTGCCCGCCATCACGCCCAGCTATTGTGTATTTTTAGTAAAACGGGGTTTCACCATATTAGCCAGGATGGTCTTGATCTCCTGACCTCGTGATCCACCCACCTTGGCCTCCCAAAGTGCTGGATTCCAGGCGTGAGCCACCGCGCCCGGCCAGGGTCCCTTTTTATGATGTATTTCACTATGTGTTCAGGTAACATAGGGAGGTCATCACAACTCCCTGTAGAAAGCGGGGCTCAAGGCCAGGCGGAGGCCAGGTGTGGTGGTGGGCACCCGTAATCCCAGCTACTCGTGAGGCTTCGGCAGGAGAATTATTTGAACCCGGGAGGTGGAGGTTGCATTGAGCTGAGATTGCGCCACTGCACTCCAGCCTGGGTGACACAGCCAGACTCCGTCTCAAAAAAAAAAAAAAGTGGGGCTCGAGGAGTCTGTATATTACTGTGCTTCTGCTGTGAGAAATAAATTGTCTTCCACCATCATCTATTAGAATCTATAAAATTGTGATGGGCTATCTAGTTAGCTTGTAAGCAGAATAAAAACTCAGACCCTTTCACAGTTACTGACTTAACAGAGATAAAGATAAAACTCTTGAAAGCAACCAAATAAAAAAATGTACACTGCATACAGGAATGATGAATAATTTCATCATATAGAAACCATGTAGGCCAGAGGACAAAATATTGTTTTGTTTGTTTGTTTGTTTGAGATGGAGTCTTGCTCTGTCTCCCAGGCTGGAGGACAGTAGTGCAATCTCCACTCACCACAACCTCTGCCTCCCAGGTTCAAGCAATTCCCCTGCCTCAGTCTCCCAAGTAGCTATGATTATAGGTGCATGCCACCATGCCTGGCTAATTTTCATATTTTTGATAGAGACAGGGTTTCACCATGTCGTTAGGCTGCTCTCAGACTCCTGGCCTCAAGTGATTCCCCACCCTCGGCCTCCCAAAGACCTGGGATTACAGGCATAAGCCACCAGGCTGAGCCAAAATGGAATATCATCTTTAAAGTGCTAAAAGTTAAAAAGCTAGCAACTTACAGTGCTTTGTCCCCTAAAAAACTTTTAAATAGGAACACATCTTCAAATAAATAAAATCTGACAGTATTATATGAAGAGTAAATATATTATTCAAGATAAAGGGAATGATATTAAATAAAAATTAAAACCTACAGTGAAGCAATGAAGAGCAGTGGGAATTATAAATATACAGATAAATACAAAATACTTTTTCACGTTTGTATTAAGTTATTTAAAAGTTCATTGACTAAAGCAAAAATAGTAAGATTTTGGGAGATTTGTAACACTTGTAGAAGCAAGATGTTTAACAAGAAAAGCACAAAGCATAGAAGGGGAAGAAAAATGGGAGTACATTGTAAGATTTTTACGTTGTGTTTGACGTTTTATAATATTAATTCAGACTAAAATCTGATAGAAGATATAAAAATTATCACTGAAAAATAGTTAACCCAAGAGAAGCCATGGAAGTAAGAAAAAATTAAGAAGAAGGAGGACACATAAAACAAATAGCAAGATAGAAAATGTATCATTAATACACTAAATACCTCAAATAAAAGATACACTTGTCAAATAGGCTAAGAAAACAAGACCCAACTATACTGTGTTTACAAGATACACATGTTAAATATAAAACCCAGCCTAACTGAAAGTACAGGGAAAATATACTATGTAATATGAATTTTAGACAAAGTAGGCTTTAATACAGGGAAATTACCAGAAATAAAAATGGTCATATTAAAATAATAATAGGATCAATTTATCAAGAAGACATAACAGGCCGGGTGTGGTGGCTCATGCCTGTAATTCCAGCATTTTGGGAGGTCAAAGCGAGTGGATCACCTGGGGTCAGGAGTTCGAAACCAGCCTGACCAACATGGTGAAATCCTGTCTCTACTAAAAATACAAAAATCAGCTGGGTGCGGTGGCACATGCCTGTAATAATCACAGCTACTCAGGAGGCTGAGGCAGGAACCGAGGAGGCGGAGGTTACAGTGAGCCGAGATCCTGATATTGCACTCCAGCTTGCGCAACAGAGTGAGACTCTATCTCAAAAGAGAGAAGGGGGAGGAGGAGGAAGAAGAAGAAACATAACAATCCTAAATGTGTAGGAATGTCACAACAGAATTTCCAAATATGTCAAGCAAAAATGGAAGTAGAAAACCCACACAGTTGGGCATTGTAAAACCCATTTCTCAATAATTAATAAAGCAAGTATACAAACAATTCTTAAGGACACAGATTTGAACAACATAATTGTTTAACTTGACCAAATTGACATCATATAATATTACACCACCAATGGCAAAATACATATTCTTTTCAACTGCCCATGGAATATTCACCAAGACTTATGATTCATGAACTATAGAAGAATCTCTAAATTTCAATGGAAGAAATCATAAGATCATGTTTTCTGACTACCATGGAATTAAATTAGCAATCCATAATAATATTCTATCTAAGAAAATATCCAAATGTTTGGAAATAAAGCAATGCACTTCCAAATAACTCATAGGTCAAACAAGAAATCACAGGAAATATGAGGGAATACTTCAAATTAGAATGGCATAAATATATAAAACCAGATTAAGGTAACAGAATTAAAGTGTCCTAATATATATCTACATATCTTTTGACAAAGGTGTCAAGGTAATTCATGAAGAAAGAAAAGCCTTTTCAACAAACAGTGCTGGAGCAACTAGAAATCTATATGGTTAAAAAAAATGAACCCTGGGACTTGTATCTAATATATAAATAATACTTATAACCCAATCATAAAGTGAATAATTCAATTTTAAAGTAGGCAAAGGACCTGAACAGACATTTCTCTAAGGTAGACAAATTACCAATAAACGCATGAAAAGATGCTCAACATCATTAGCAATCAGGAAAACACAAATCAGAATCACAATAAGATACTACTAGATTGGCTATAATAAAGAGTACAGATAATAACAAGTATTGGAAAGGTTGCAAAAAATTGAAAATCTCATATACTTTTGGTAGGCTTGTAAAATGGTGCAGCTACTTTGGAAAACAGTTTGGCAATTCTTCAAAACATGAAACATAGAGTTTCCGTATGACCCAGAATTTCACTCCTAGGCCTGGGAGGCAGAGGAGGATGGCTCTACAGAAGACTTCGACAATCATTCTCCCCACAGGAACAGCAAGTTTAACAATGATCTACGCAAAAAAATACCTTTATAAGAACCAAAAATCAAGGCTGGGTGCGGTGGCTCACCAGCACTTTGGGAGGCCGAGGCGGGCGGATCACCTGAGGTTGGGAGTGCGAGACCAGCCTGACCAACATGGAGAACACCCGTCTCTACTAAAAATGCAAAATTAGCTGGACGTGGTGGCGCATGCCTGTAATCCCAGCTACTCGGGAGGCTGAGGCAGGAGAATCGCTTGAACTCAGGAGGTGAAAGTTGCAGTGAACTGAGATCGTGCCATTGCACTCCAGCCTGGGCACCAAGTGCGAAACTCTGTCTCAAAAAAAAAAAAAAAAAAAGAAAAGAAATCAGGTGAACATCACAGTACCTGGTTTTAACTTCATAGCACTGAAAGAGGCATTGAATAGGGTAGAAAAGACGGTTTTGAGTAACCTATGTCACCCCTCCCCCATCCCCCAGCAGCAGCCATGTGGCACAGGAAGAGAATCAATGAGTATGGAGGAGCTATCCCTCCTGGCAGTGATGGCCGGACTTTGCATTGGAACTTAGCGATGCCCTGACACAGTAGAAAGCAACACCAAGCAGAACTCAGCTGATGCACACAGAGGGAGCATTTAGATCAGCCCTAGGCAGAGAGGAATCGTCCATGCCAGAGGAAGGAACTTAAGTTTTGGCAAGCCTTAATGTTATGAACTAAAGGTCTCTGGGATCCTAAATAAACTTGAAAGGCAATCTAAGCCACAAAGACTGCAACTCCTAGGCAAGTCCTAGTGCTGTTCTGGGCTCAGAGTCAGTGGACTTGGGGGGCACACGACCTAGTGATACGCCAGCTGGGGAGGCCAAGGGAGGGCCTGCACTACCCCTCCTCCAATCCCAGGAAGTGCAGCTCACAGATCCAAAAGATACTCCTTCCTTCTGCTTGAGGAGAAACGAAGGTATAATAAAGAGGATGTTGTTTTGCAACTTGGATACCAGCTCAGCTACAGTGGGATAGGGCACTAAGCAGAGTCCTCAGGCACACATTCCAAGTCCTAGCTCTCAGATGACATTTCTAGATATACCCTGGACTGGAAGGGAAATCACTGCCTTGAAGGGAAGGACCTAGTCCTGGCAGGATTCATTACCTGCTGAGTAATGAGCCCTTGAGCCCTGAATAATCAGCAGCTGTAGGCAGGTAGTATACACTGTGGGTCTTGAGTGAGACTCAGAGCCATGCTGGCTTCAGGTGTGACCCAGCACATTCCCAGCTGTGGTACTATGGGAAGAGACTCCTTCAGCTTGAGAAAAGCAGAGGGAAAAATAAAGGAGGGGACTTTGTCTTGCAGCTTTCAAGTTTATTTAGGACCCCAGAGACATTACGGCTTGTACCAGGCAGACACTTGAGGTCCCTGATTTCAGGCCTTGCCACTTGGATGGCATTTCTGGACCTGCCCTGGGCCAGATGGGAGCCCACTGTCTTGAAGGCGAGTGAGTCCCAGGCCTGGCAGCATTCACTACGAGCTGACTGAAGAGCCCTTTGGCCTTGAGTAAACATTGGCAGTAGCCTGACAGTATGCCCCAAGGCCCTGTGGCAATGGTGGCCATAAGGAGAGACTCCTCTGCTTATGGAAAGGGGAGGGAAAAGTAGGAAGGACATTGTCTTGTGGCTTGTGTGCCAGCTTAGCTGCAGTAGACTACAGCACAAGGTAGATTTCTAAGGTTTCCAACATCAGGCCATTTCCTCCAGACAACAACTCATTGCCCTGAAAGGAAGGATGCAAGCATGGCTGGCTGCAACACCTGTTGGATTGTAGAGTCCTACGGCCTTAAGTCAAAAGAGATGGTAGACAGGTAGTGGTTACAGTGGGCCTTGACCCAGTGCCATGCTGGTTTCAGGTCTGACCCAGTGCACTCCCAGCTGTGGTGGCCACAGAGGTGCTTGTGTCCCACTACCCCCAGCTTTAGGCCACTCAGCACAGAGAGAAAGATTTTGTTTATTTGGGAGAAAGTAAGGGAAAAGAATAAGAGTCTCTGCCTGGCAATCTAGACAATTCTTCTGGATCTTATTCAAGACCACGAAGGTGATACCTCTATGAGTCTGCAAGAGCCACAGTGTTACTAAGCTTGACATGGCCCCTGAAGCAGATATGACTGCTGTGACCAAAAAGTTAGACCACAACACCCAAATCTTTTCAAATACCTGGAAAATTTTCCCAAGAAGAATGGGTATAAGCAAGCCCAGACTGTGAAGACTACAGTATGTACCTGACTCTTCAGTGCTCATACACTGATGAACATTCACAAGCCATCGAGACCATAAAGGAAAATATGACCTTACCGAATAAGGGACAAAATAAGGGATCAGGGACCAATCCTGAGAGACAGAGATATGTGACCTTTCAGACAGAGAATTCAAAATAGCTGTTTGAGGAAACTCAACGAAATCCATGACAACACAAAGGAGAAACTCAGAATCCTATCAGATAAATTTAACAGAGATTGAAATAATTAAACATAATCAAGCAGGAATTCTGGAGTTGAAAAATGCAATTGACATACTAAAGAATGCATCAGAGTCTCTCTTTCTCTTTCTCTCTCTCTCTCTTTTTTTTTTTTCGCAGACAGAATCTCTCTCTGTTACCAAGGCTGGAGTGCAGTGGTGCAATCTCAGCTCACTGAAACCTCTGCCTCCCAGGCTTAAGTGAGTCTCATGCCTCAGCTTCCTGAGTAGCTGGGATTACAGACGTGCAACATCACACCCAGCTAATTTTTGTGTTTTTAGTAGAGACCAGGTTTTGCCATATTGGCCGGGCTGGTGTTGAACTCCTGGCCTCATGTGATCCTCCTGCCTCAGCCTCCCAAAGTGCTGGGATTACAGGCATGAGTCACTGCATTCAGCCTCAGAGTCTTTTAATAGAAGATTTGATGAAGCAGAAGAATGAATTATTTAGCTTGAAGATAAGCTATTTAAAAATGCACAGATACAGGACACAAATAAATAAAAAAAGAAGAATGCCTACGGGATCTAGAAAATAGCCTCAAAAGGGCAAACGTAAGAGTTATTGGCCTTAAAGAGGAGGTAAAGAGAGAGATAGGAGTAGAAAGTTTACTCAAAGGGATCATAACAAGAACTTCCCAAATCTAGACAAATAAATCAATATTCAAGTACAAGAAGACTATAGAACACCAAGTGGAGTTAACCCAAAGAAGACTACCTGAACCCAAAGAAGACTACCTGAAGGCATTTAATAATCAAATTCTCGAAGGTCAAGGAAAGAATCCTAATAGCAGTAAATAAGAAAAACAAATAACATAAGCTCCAATACATCTAGCAGCAGACTTTTCAGTAGAAACTTTACAGGCCAAGAGAGAGTGGCATGACATATTTAAAGTTCTGAAGGAAAAAAATTTTACCATAGAATACTATATCCAGCAAAAATATCTTTGAAACATGAAGGAGAAATAAAGACTTTCCCAGACAAACAAAATATGAGAGACTTCATCATCAACACAAGAACTCTCCTACAAGAAATGCTAAAGGGTGTTCTTCAATCTGAAAGAAAAGGACATTAATGAGCAATAAGAAATCATCCGAAGGTACAAAATTCAGATAATTACTGGTAATAGTAAGTACACAAAAAATAAATATAACACTATAGTTGGGGTGTGTAAACTACTCACAACTTATGTAGAAAGATGAAAAGAACTGTCCAAAAATAATAACTATGCCAACTTTTTTCTTTTTGAGACAAAGTCTCACTCTGTCACCCAGGCTAGAGTGGAGTAGTACAATCATGGCTCACTGCAGCCTCAGCCTCCCTGGCTTAGGTGATCCTCCCACCTCAGCCTCCTGAATAACTAAGACCATGAGTGCACAGAACCATGCCTGGCTAATTTTTGTATTTTGTGTAGAGATAGGGTTTCACCATGTTGCCCAGCTGGTCAGAAACTCCTGGGTTCAAGTGATCTGCATTCCTCAGCCTCCCAAAGTGCTGGGGATTACAGGCATGAGCCACAGCACCTGGCCTGTAACAACTTTTCAAGACATAGATAGTATAATAAGATATAAACAGAAACACCAAAAAGGTAAAAAGTGAGGGATAAAGTTATAGTGCAGAGTTTTTATTAATTTTCTTTTTGCTTGTTTGTTCATGCAATCAGTGTTAAATTGTCATCAGTTTAAAATAATGAGTTATTCCAGTGAGCCAAGATCGTGCCACTGCATTCCAGCCTGGTTGATAGCGCGAGACTCTGTCTCAGTAAATAAATAAATAAATAGTTATACAATATTATTTGCAAGCCTCAGGGTAACCTCAAATCAAAAAATCTACAAAGGATACATGAATAATAAAAAAGCAAGAAATTAAAACATACCACCAGAGAAAATCACCTTCACTAAAATGAAGACAGAAAGGAAGGAAAGAAGGAAGAGAAGACCACAGAACAACCAGAAAACAAATAACAAAATGGTAGGAGTAAGTCCTTACTTATCAATAATAATATTGAATGAAAATAGATGAAACTCATCAATCAAAAGACATAGAGTGGCTGAATGGATTAAAAAATATAAGACCCAATGATCTGTTTCCTACAAGAAACACATTCCACCTAAAAAGACAAACATAAACTGAAAATAAATAAATGACTTTTTTTTTGTTTCCATGCCAATGGAAACAAAAAGGAAGCAGGTGTAGCTCTACTTACATAAGACAAAATAGATTTCAAGACAAAAACTATAAGAAGAGACAAAAGAGGTCATTATATAAGAATAAAAGGGCTACTTTAACAAAAGGATTTGACAAGAGTAAATATGTACACCCCCAACAGTGGAGCACCCAGATATATAAAGCACGTATTAGAGCTAAAGAGGAAGATAGACCCCAATAGAGTACTAGCTGGAAACATCAATACCCCACTTTCAGCATTGGACAGATCATCCAGACAGAAAATCAACAAAGAAACATCAGACTTAATCTACTCTGTAGACCAAATGGACCTAATAGGTATTTACACAGCATTTCATCCAACAGCTGCAGAATACACATTCTTCTCAGCACATGAATCATTCCCAAGGATAGACCATATTAGGCCACAAAATAAGTCTTAAAACGTTTTTAAAAACTAAAATAATATCAAGTATTTTCTCTGAACACAATGGAATAAAACTAGAAATCAATAACAAGAAGAACTTTGAAAACTATGCAAGCACATGTAAAGATATTCTATGTTCATGGACTGGAAGAATCAATATTGTTAAAATGTTCATACACTGAAAGAATCAGTATTGTTATAATGTCCATACTACCCAAAGCCACCTTAGATTCAGTACAATCCCTATCAAAATACCAATGACATTCTTCACAGAAACAGAAAAAGTAATCCTAAAATTTATATGGAACCACAAAAAACCCAGAATAGACAAGGCTATCCTGTGCAAAAAGAACAAAACTGGAGGAATCACATTACCTGACTTCAAATTATACTACAGTGCTACAGTAACCAAAGCAGCATGGTACTTGCATAAAAACAGACACATAGACCAATGGAACAGTGTAAAAACTTAGAAAAAAATCCATACACCTACAGTGAACTCATTTTTGACAAAGGTGCCAAGAATATACACTGGGGAAAGGACAGTCTCTTCAATAATGGTGCTGGGAAAACTGAATATCCATATGCAGAAGAATGAAACTACACTCCTGTCTCTTGCCATTTACAAAAATCAAATCAAAATGGATTCAAGACTCAAACCTAAGACCTTAAACTATGAAACTACGAGAAAACATTGGGGAAACTCTTCAGAACATTGGATCAGGCAAAGATATCTTGAGTAATAATATCCCATAAGCATAGGCAACCAAAGGAAAATGGACAAATGGGATCACATTAAGTTAAAAAACTTCTGCACTGCAAAGGAAACAATCAACAAAGTGAAGAGACAATCCACAGAATAGAAGAAAATGTTTACTACACTCTATCCATCTGACAAGGGATTAATAACCAGAATATATAAGGAACTCAAACAACTCTACAGGAAAAAAAATCTAATAATCCTATTAAAAATGGGCAAAAGATCTGAACAGACTTTGCTCAAAAGAAGACATACAAATGGAAAACAGATATGTGAAAAGGTGCTCAACATCATCAGAGAAATGCAAATCAAAACTACAATGAGCTATCATCTCACCCCAGTTAAAATGACTTTTATCCAAAAGACAAGCAATAACAAATGCTGGTGATGATGTGGAGAAAAGGGAATCCTCACACACTCTTGGTAGGGATGTAAATTAGTACAACCACTATGGAGAACAATTTGGAGACTCCTCAAAAAACTAAACATAGAGCTACCACATGATCCAGCAATCCCACTGCTAGGTATATACCCAGAAGAAAGGAAATCAGTATAATGAAGAGATATCTGCACTCCCATGTTTATTATAGCACTCTTCACAATCACCGAGATGTGGAACCAACTTAAGTGTCAATCAACAGATGATTGAATAAAGAAAATGAAGTACATATACACAGTGGAGTAGTATTCAACCATAAAAAAGAATGAGGTCCTGGCATTTGCAATAATATGAATGGAACCAGAGGTCATTACGTTAAGTGAAATAAGTCAGGGATAGATAGATGAACCTTGCATGTTTTCATTTACTTGTGGGAGCTAAAAATGAAAACAATTGAACTTGTGGAGATAGTAGAATGATGGTTACCAGAGGTTGCAAAAGGTAGTGAGGGAGTGAGGAAGAAGTAGGGAAGGTTAATGGGTGCAAAAAATAGTTAGAAGAATAAATAAGACCTAGTATTTGATAGCACAACAGGGTGACTATAGTCAATAATAATTTAATTGAACATTTTTAAATAATTAAAAGAGTATAATTGGATTATTGTAACACAAAGAATAAATGCTTGAGGGGATGGATATCCCATTTACCCTGATGTGATTATTATGCATTGCATACCCACATCAAAATATCTCATGTACCCCATAAATATATGCACTTACTATGTACTCACAAAAATTAAAAATAATTTTTAAAAACTATAAATGAATAAGAAAATGACAAACTACTCAAATAAAATAATGGCCAAAAGAGTTAAACAGACATTTTACAATTTTAAAAAAATCACAAATGACCAATAAACACATGAAAAGATGCTCAACATTTTTAGTACAAATTCAAACCTCAAAGATATACTACTTCATCCTCTTAAGAAAGGCTAGAATTTAAAACACTGACCATACCAAATATTGACGAGTTGACAAGGAGTTGGAGCCACAGGTATTCCTTTTCTTTTTGTTTTTTTTGAGACCAAGTCTCACTCTGTCGCCCAGGCTGGAGTATAATGGAGTGATCTCAGCTGACTGCAACCTCCTCCTTCTAGGTTTCAGCAATTCTCCTGCCTTAGCCTCCCAGATAGCTGGGACTACAACTACCACCACCACCACGGCCAGCTAATTTTTGTATTTTTAGTAGAGACAATGTTTCACCATGTTGGCCAGGCTGGTCTGCATCTCCTGACATCAGGAGTTCCTGGACGTCTGGAACTCCTGACATCCACCCACCTTGGCCTCCCAAAGTGCTGGGATTACAGGCATGAGACACTGCACCTGGCCACCACTGGTACTCTTATACTTTGCTGACAGGAGCGTAAAACCATGCAACAACTTTGGAAAACAAGTTGCCAACTTCTTGTAAATTGACCTACCTTTTGACCTAGTCCTTTCACTGTTAGGCATTTACTCAAAGCAAGAGAGCTGAAAACAAATGTCCACAAGAAGAATGGTATAAAAGAATAGCTGCTCTATGCATCATAGACAAAAACTGGGAACATCTCAAAAGTCCGTGGAAAGCCTGTTATTCATGAGTTGGAATACCACTCAACAACAGAAAGGAACAATCTGTTGATTTCTCACAACAACATGGATTAACCTCAAAAACATTACGTTGAGAGGCAGAAGCCAAGTAAAAGAGTATATACTATATGATTCCATTAATATGAAGTTCCAAACAGGACACAACCAACGTATGGGATGAAAGTCAGAACAGTGGATACCTCTTGAGTGGGAGGAACTGATTAGAAAGGGACATAAATGAATTTTCAGGAGTTATGGAAATGTTTTACATTTTCATTGGGGTGGTGGTTAAATGAATGTATATATTTCTCAAAATTTATGCAACTGAGCATTTACGATCTGTACATGGGGCATGTCAGGGTGTAGTGAGGGGCTTAAGGGTGAGCTGAGCCAGGACCAGGACATTCAGATGACCCACGGGCTGCAGACATCTGGTGATACTTGGGTTATAATCTTATTCAAGCAGTTTTATAGCGAGCTTTTACCTAGAGCACTTTTGCATGTTATTTAATAGTGACGATAATTCTGAGAAGTATTATGATCTTGGTTTTCTTTCTGTTTTGTTTTTTTTTAGAGATAAGGTCTTGCTCTGTCGCCCAGGCTGGAGTGCAGTGGCACAATCATGGCTCACTGCAGCCAGGCCTCTGGGGCTCAAGTGATCCTCCTGCTTCAGCCTCCACACCTGGCTAATTTTTAAAACTTTTCTGTAAAGATGAGGGCTCTTGCTCTGTTGGCCAGGTTTGTCTTGAACTCATGGCCTAAAGTGATCCTTCCACCTGAGCCTCCCAAAGTGCTGGGATTATAGGCATGAGACACAGTGCCCAGCCGTGATTTTCTAAATGAATGAAATGAGCTTCAGGAAGCTTCAGGAGCTGGTACAAAATCACTTGGCTATTAAATGATGTAGCTGGACCTCATCCCTGAGGGTTATGATTCCAGACTACAGACTCTTGTCCCTTTCCACTTGCAAATGGCCTGTCTGAAAATCGGCTCTGTCTGGAGCTGACCCCCTTCCCCTCTGCTCCCTGCAGCACAATGTTCTGAATTGAATTTCTCAGAAGGGGTGTGGGGGAGGCATACTTTCAGCAGGAGGTTCGCCCTGGTCTGAAAGGGGTACAAGTTCTGTCGAAGAGTTTGATGTTAAAGATAACTATAATTTTAAAGTTCTACCCTTCTGGAGTGGATGGACTCTGTGTTTAGCAGAGAACTTTGGTCTGTGTTTGGAGAGCCAAAGGTGAACCCTGGATGCACTTGGAGTGGCAGGAGGTCAGGAGAAGTGAAATCCTTCATAGAAGACAGCAACAGAACTGTGGGCATTGGGGGCTGGCAGATAGAGAACAATGATAAGCAGCAAGCCAGGCCTGGGGATCCTGCCCTATTGGGTGGTGAGGCTGGGGCGTGTTGACAGTGCCATCTCATGTTCAGTGGCTCTGCTATGATCCTTTAATCACTATTTCAAAAGTCGTTCTTTCTTCCCAGTTAATTCCACCATACCTGCTTCTATGAGGTTTTGTGGCTCTCACAGAGAGAAAGAGGAGTGTGGGGACTTACAGGCTTTCTTCACACACCATGGGTGAACACAGAGACACCCAGTTTGTACCCTGGGGCCATCTCGGCTCACCAAAACCTCTGCCTCCCTGGTTCAAGCAATTCTCAGCCTCCCGAGTAGCTGAGATTACAGGCATGTACCACCATGCCCAGCTAATTTTATATTTTTAGTAGAGACAGGGTTTCTCCATGTTGGTCAGGCTGGTCTCAAACTCCTGACCTCAGGTGATCTGGCTGTCTTGTCCTCCCAAAGTGCTGGGATTACAGATGTGAGCCCCCATGACCACCCAGTAATCATTTTTAGGGAGAAAAATAAAGCAAAGTACAGAAACAGTAAGCAAAGGAGGTACAGGTGGCTTTCAGGAGGCAAATGCTATTTTAGATAAGGTGGTCAAAAAAGACCTCTCGGATAAGGAACCATGGGTGCAGAGGCCTCAACACAGAAGAGGAAATAAGCCAGGTGGATCTCTGTGGTAGAGTATTCTAAGAGAGAAGAATAAATGGGAAGTGCATATTCAACTAATATATTTCATGAAGAACTAAAAGTAGAACTACCCTTTGATTCAGCAATCCCACTACTGGGAAAAGAAGTCATTACACGAAAAAGATACTTGCACACACATGTTTATAGCAGCACAATTTGCAATCCCAAAATCGTGGAAGCAACCCAAATGCCCATCAATCAATGAGTGGATAAAGAAACTGTGATAGATAGATAGATAGATAGATAGATAGATGGATAGATAGATAGATAGATAGATATAGATATAGATATATGGTGGAATACTACTCAGCCATAAAAAGGAATTAAGTAATAGCATTTGCAGTGACCTGGATGAGATTGGAGACTCTTATTCTCAGTAAACTAACTCAGGGATGGAAAACCAAGCATCTTATGTTCTCACTGATACGTAGGAGCTAAGCTATGAGGACACAAAGGCATAAGAATGATAAATGGACTTTGGGGACTTGGGGGGAAGAGTGGGTGGGGGATGAGAGATAAAAGACTACAAATAGGGTGCAATGTATATGGCTTGGGTGGTGGGTGCACCAGGATCTCACAAATCTCCACTGAAGAACTTACTACATGTGACCAAGCATCACCTGTACCCCATTAACCTGGGGAAAAATAAAAAATAAATAAATAAACGAATATACTTCAGAATATGTTGGCAGTGAGTTTTCATCAGTTTCAGATAAGGGCCTAGGTGCTCTAGGGAGCGTAAACAACAAAGCACTGAATCTTTACTTTAAGGTACTCATGAGATGGTTAAAACATACACCCCTGGAAAGACCCCCGAGGCATCATGCAGATCAGGGGTCTGGGCTACAGGTCCTCATGGAGTTTAGAAGAGAGGGCTATTGAGGGCTGGTATGGACAGTCCTCGATGTCTTCATGGAACAAATTGTCCAAGAGCCTCGCTTTGAGGAGATTTTTGTAGGAACTAAGGGGTGCAGATGGGGAGAGAGAGCACTTAGAAGTGGAGCATGGGGTGGTGAAAGGACAAACTTCAGAGTGTCCAAGGCCTGTTTATGCCTTAGGACAGACTAGAATCCTTACCATTGCCTACTAGGTTAGCAATTTCTCGCCCCAGCCTAGCTCCCTGTGCTCCAACCACAGGCCTGCATTGAAAGAAAATTGAACTCCTGTGACTTGTAATAAACACTGCCAAGGAGGGAAGGCGAAGATGTCAGTGTGACTCCTCTGGGGCCTAAGGAAGATGTGTCCTGACTCCAGATACAGACATACTGATCTCTTGGCAGGAAGTCCCTTGGAGTGGAGGTGGAGCGCTCAGGTGGGGCAGCTTGAGGTCACTGGTCACTAAGATCTTTCCTCTGCTCTGACTCCAAGCAAGTCAAGTCCCCTGAGTCATCTGACTGTGTCAACTGTCCCTGGGAAAGAATGCAGGCATAGCTGGCCCCTGAACAGATCCATTCCCTACCATAGTGAGTGCCTGGGTATTTTATCTATCTCTTTTACGAGTTCTGTCCACTATCCACCAACACACAAAAGTACACATTTCCCTTGCAGGCATGCTGTTGGGATTCCTGTGCTGAGTTCCAGCATGTGGGTGTGTGTTCACCCTGGCAAGGAGGGAAATGTTAATTCCACACACCAGTCAATCATACAGGTAAAAGGTCCGCAACAAACAACAGGATGACAGGAAGTGGACTTTTTTT